>NC_056726.1:1935251129-1935466129 GCF_019279795.1 Protopterus annectens
TGATGCACCTTGGCTGCAAGCCTATAAGGACCCTATGTGGCCTGAATCCTAAAACCTATAAACACTCAGGTGACCTCAATGACACAGTCACCAAAGTCATGGATGGGGGTGACACTGAAAAATGCTTACCTTGAGCTGGACAAACTATGTGCCGGTATAGCCCTTGTGGCCATCCTACATATAACACTGCCAAGCATGCATCACACCATATGTTACCAAAGGGGTAGCACACCAGTGCACTGACACGACCCACCTATTCCACATAGTGAAATCCACCTCATGCAGTTCACCCATAAGTAGGTGTGAAACCTGTTGTTCCATGTTTGGGCCTCTGTTATGTATGAAGTAGACATCTGAGGTGTGTGTAACAGCCATTAGCCTATGTCCAACTGCGTCTGGGGATGACAACATGCTGTGTGCCATCACTGGATTTCCTACTGATGTGGACATCTGCCTAGGAAGGTCTCACACAGATACATGACCATTGCTAGACACATGGCCTCAGTCTGCATACCAAGACATACAGTGTGAACCCCTATGGGATGAGTGCCATCGCCACATATTATGACAGTACAATCATCCTAGGCATGCAATCAGTCGTAAGTGTGCTGCGGACACATGTCTTTGGCAACATGACATGTCAATACGATGTTGCTTTCATTATAAGATGAATCTTCTACATGATCCATGTCATACATAACCATCTGTCATCACAGGGCATGGGGTATAAGCATCCCCACATCCCACCCAATGAGGACCATTAATGTCAATACTTCTCTGTTTGTCATTCACATCACACAGCACATGTAGCAGCTGGGGACATCACAGAGGTTCCTCAACAGGGAATACCAGGCCATCACATATGTACCTCACAATGGTAGGCCAAAAGAACACCTCTCTACCCGGTTTCATACATGATCCTCATGGGTGACTTCAGTGTGGCATACAAGGCACTCACCAACTCCACATTGCTGAGACTGCTGCACAACTGCAAGTCATGCTCCACTCTGTTAACACACACACACACACACACACACACACACACACACACACACACACACACACACACACGCATGCATACACACACACACACACACACACACACACACACACACACACACACACACACACACACACACACACACCCTCAGTCTGGTGTGTGACATGAAGTGGCCTTGTTGGCAGCTCAGATGTGTGTCCCACTCAATCAGCCTGTGGTGGAATGGGCAACTGCTTCACATCAGGCAGTGTAGCTATGTACACCTTTTCAGGCATAGTCTGAATAACAGGATGGTTAACTGTACTTACACCCTTGGGATACAGCCTGTGTCCCTGTTGGACGTGGGCATTGGGAGCAGCCTTACATACACATGGATTAACATCTGGCCTAAGCATATGGCTGCTCACAGCCCATAGTGGTGTGACAGACTATGTTGTTATGTGTCCACACCCATCACTATCATAGACTACTGGGTATCCCCTATGGGCAGCATGTAGTATCATGTCATCCAGTCTACATCTGAAAAATAGGTGAGTGGTATTACAAGTGCATGTGCACATTCCAGCAACATCTGTGCTACACAATAACTGAGAGCAGGGCATATGTGACGTAGTGTGTCCTTATTGTAGCTGTCTGACATCTGCAGTACCCAGATGTTTGCAGAATGTGTACATGTACCTCATAGATGTAGACCCCCTGCCACATAAATGTGCATTTCCAGACACCGGTTGGACAATGGGTGCATGTTGTCCCCAGAGTTTGGGGAATGTGTCTGTGACATAACAGACCCCTGGGAACACAATAATGGTACATAAATATCTGGTACTGTAAGCATTCCCTTACATTGTATGCTCCATATGTACACACTGCCGCTGAGCAAGAGCCAGTGTTGCCCCTGCTGTCCTGCTGGAAGGGGTCACCAGGTATGCTAGCTATAGGTGTCAGGCAATGAGATGAAGTTGTGGAGTACACAGTGACCTAGCCAAAGTACTTCATTAATGGTGAGGGACACTTTACAGTCTTTAAACTAAGCCTATATGACATTCACAGACTGAGAGGGGCTGACTGAAAATACATGATGACATATACCATCTGTATCCACCAGGTCTTAATGTCAGTATTGTACAACAGACAACAAACCTAGCACTCATATGTGAGCTGACCATTGCTGGGGTGATTCAGGGGCCAGAGATGTCATCTATGTCACTGCAGACAGAGCCATAAGGGATGGCCATAGGTGCTGAAAGCAGACTACCAGCAACATGTCAGTCCAGGCAATGTTTGTGAGACCTACAGTTTAAATTCTTATCTCCCATGACTGCATCCCCCCATTGCATTCCATTACATGCTTCATTCAATGACATACCTGGTATAGTGCTGTACTCCTTTGAGTGAAGAAATCCAGTTGTAGTATCCTAGTGAATCACAGTCTCTCTTCATGAATAAAGGTGCAGAACTGTTTACCATAGGCAGCAGTAGGTAATGATAGCCTTTTGTAGGTAATGATCATGAACAGGTGATTACCTGTGCACCAGTCTGTGACTCCCACTTGCTATTTGCATCCAGAATAGCTGGGTTGCCTTTCATCAGCAATGGCATGACTACACAGTGGTATAATTAAGGCCTTCATGTAGGCCTTGCCCATTTTCCTGAAAAGGACATTATCTTAAGGTGTTGAAGCTACAGCTTTACAGAGGGTAGGTGGAAATACTATCTGCTGTTTGGATGTATGTGTTATGTCGACAGTTTTGCATGCTATGTCTGGCTATTGTTAACAGACTTTCAGATTGTGTAGCAGTGTACTGTTGAACAATGTGTGTTGGGGTCAGTAAGGGGACAGGCAGATGTGAGTGCCATACATCCTTTTTATCTGAATGTGCATGCTGCTGCAGCTGATGCTGTTCTATCAGCTGTGTATATTTGTAGGGGGAGACTGTGACACATGTCCCTTTCACATCAGCAACCCCAACCCTTGATGTATGTGTGTCATGTGGATACCTGTTCTAGGTGTTTGGGAGGTATGATAGGTCTGTAGCAGGTAGCTGGACATACTGCTGCATGTGTAGCAGGCTGCAGCTGCTGCATTCTGGCCAGGAGTCAGACTAGGGATTGTGAAGGCATAGGAGGACCGCAAACTGTTACTGTCAGTGAGGGAGCGGTAGCGGTAGCGGTGTCAGCTGTTGTGTCACAGCATGACTGGCTGAGGTCACCCATAAAAGTCAAGGTGAAGCATGTGCCTCTGGTACATATATTACATAACAGTGCCATCTAGAAAGTGTTAGGCAACATTTATAATAACACATATTCATAATTGTAAATGTGTCCAACCCTGCAGGCCTTTAACATGCTATTGTGGATAACAATGTGTGTGGTGGGATCAACCAGATTTGCTGGACATTGCATGGCTGAGTTATTCCTGTGTTGTGCTGATATGCATGCATTTGTTGTGCCACAGACTGGGCTGTGGGCTAGGACTGTGGGTGTCCAGATGTGACACATGCTAGCAATGTAACAGATAGATGATATATAATATATGTATTATAGATATTAAATAGTCATAGTAATTTGTTTGTGTCTTTCGGCTTTGGTTTACTATGGAAATTTCAAATCAAACTTGGGTTGAACGTTGACCCTAAATGTTGAATTTGAAATCCAGAATAGTAAACTAAAACGTAAATGAATGCATTGTTCGATGAATTTGACATAGCAGAAGATGATGTCAGTCACCTCCTGCTATGCACATTACCATACCACTGAACTCTACACTCAACAGTACATTAACTCTACTATTTTGCTGGAGGGCTTCAGCCCCCTGGACTGCACCCCCACACCCCCTGTATATTAAATTTACCAACTCCATGATCGTGCTACAGTGAGGAAATGGGCTAAGTCCCTGTTCCTCACTGGAGTGCGACCTCCAATCATAGTGTGGGTACATCGATTATCAAATTCGACCATACGTAGTTGGTGTATCATAGGTCGATTAAGTGACTCTTGCAAACCATGATTTCAACAATCAGATGATCGACTGACTGCCAAAGTCAAAGTAAAACTATATGTATGTATATATATATATATATATATATATATATATATATATATATATATAGATATATAGGGTCTATATTATATTCTCGAAAGTTTCAAACATTGAAACATTGAACACCATATGGTCGACACCATATGAGCAATGTTTGAAATTTCGAAAATATAATAAAAAAAATAAAAATAAAAGCTATACTTACCTAAATGCTGTAGGCAGGGGGGCAAGACCCCTGCACCCCATACCCCCACTACCTAAATATTCCTACTCCAAGATCGCACTGCATTGAAGTAAAGGGAAAATATTCCCTACTTCAATTTCAATGTTAAGCGCACAACGTTTCGACCAATCGGGTTAGCTCAATACATTTTTGGCATTTGCAATTTTCGATCACGTGATATGACCCATATATATATATATATATATATATATATATATATATATATATATATCATGAATATATATTATAATATTATATTATGATAATATATTTTATATGCTATATTTTTAATAAGGTATCATAGTATGTCAAGTGTATATGTTAGACATGTGCATGCATACAGTGTGTTACACATGATTGGCATGGGCATGTGTGTTCAGAGCTGTATGATGTGTGACACTGAGCTCTCTGTCATGATTTGTAACCCCAATCTGCTCTGCTTTGCCAGTATGTCAGTACACAGAATAGGTTTTATGGCAACTGTGCCATAAGTAGGGGCAAAACTGTGTTCATTCAGCAACAGTCTGTGCATTTGTCAGCTGTACCTGATAATGTAGGCCTCCTGTACATCCAGCAGCATTTATTTGAATGTGTACTGGTTTGTTGTCTGTGTTAGAGGCCCAAGCCACCTTTTCAAATGGCCAAAGTGGGACATTTTTGGTAAAAAAAAAATCAAATTTTGCGGGGCCAAACATACCCAAGGCCAGTACAAAGGACAGAACTTCAGTTTTTTGCCTGAATAAAAGCTTATTCTTATAGCATTTATTTGCTTATTCTATTTCATATAACAATTAGGTATTTCAGATACGAAATAACGGCCATTGTTTTGATTTCTTTGCAGGACACAACTGCCAAAGAGGGTCTGTCCCTTTCAAAGTGGGACAGGTGGTCACCTAGCCCAAGTACACTGCAGTTTGTAAAAACAGTACTTGATCTTCAGAGCTCTGTTTGCCTACTGGTGTAATGCACTATGTTGTAGTTGGCAAGGTCCTGGGTGCAATACTTGGCAGGGGAGTCTTTTTCCTAATGTTACATCACTGTACTGAATGATATATTTAACCAAAATGCATTAATTCCCAAGCTGGTTGGTGTAGTGGTGTGTTTCTCTGACTGTGTTTCACAAGGTCCTGGATTCAATACAGTGAAGTCTTTTTTTTCCTACTGTTACATGACTATTGCATGATATATTTCCAAATGCAGTCCTAATCACCTGGAGCTGATTTGGTGTAGTGGTATATTGCTCTGGCCATAGCGCACAGGATCCTGGTTTCAGTACTTGGCAGTGGTGCCTTTTTTCCCTAGTCTTACATGATTGAACTGCATGATATATTTCCAAAAATAGTCCTATTTCCCCAGAGCTGATTTAGCCTAGTGGTATGTTGCTTTGACTGTAATGCACAGGGTGCCTTCTTTGAGGCATGCTAGGGCTGGTTATTTTGTTGCTGGGCAGAACAGTGTCTGAATGAGATAGAGTGATTATAGCAGTTTTAAGGGGGTTTGCACAGTTTTGTGCAATGCACCTTGATGTCAAGCAGCGCTTAGGTCCACTTAACTTTGCTTAGCATTGCTTATCCCCTCTTAAACCAATGCTATTTCCAAAAAAAAAGAAAAGAAAAAAGGGGTGATAGGAAAGTGATGGCATGGGGGCAAGTAGGAGGAAAAACATTGTGAAAGGCAGCTAAGGATGTGCAGAAGAGGTGTAGGAAAGAACCATAGCTCTCCATTTCTCGTGCAGAAACAGCTGTGCATGATGTGCACAATTTGGAATTTAGAGCCTCACACCCCACAGGCAGGAGTGTGGGTGACATAAATTTGTTGAGTAATTCATGGGGAAATTGATGTCAGTGTACGTGGGGGCAAAATGGAGAGCTATGTATGAGATGAATATTTTTTGGGGGGACAGATGCCCATTTTTTTTAAGGTGAGAGTGGGATGTTGTGGAAGGGTTACAGGTACATCTGGGGAGGTAAGTTGGGTAGGAGAGTTTGCTTTTTCAGACCTACAGGACAGACAAGACAGCAGACAGGGGCAGTGTATGTCCCTTGGATGGGGAGAGTGGTTGGGAATCACAGGACCACATGCCTCCAGATGGAAATAGTGGGACTGAGGTCCTCACCCATGGGCAGTCACCATTGCCCCTCCGCAGCCCCAAAAGGTGGCTGTTCTGTGGGCTGGGTGCAGGGGCCAGCCTGCCCCTCAAAGTGCATCAATCTGCTCTCTATCTGGAGCAGGCAGTCATCCAAATACTGCTGGATGACCCTGCCAACCATACCTTGGAATTGGTGTTGAATGACAGGGTCATCTCCATGCCCGTGCCCTGGGGGGGTTGAGCCCCATCCCCTGAAGGGGGTCCACCCAAGGATGGTTCAGGATCAGCAGAGGAGGCAGCTCAAGGTTGGGTCCCAGACATGTTTGGACCCAGTGTTGTGGCCATATGAGGTGGTACAGGTAGATCAGATAGGATTGGCCTACTCAAATGTGCTATAGTATTGAGATTTGTCAAAGGGTATTGGTTCATCATGAACAAAACATTTCAACATTAGTTATAACAGCATGCATGGGTGGTCCAAGTAACCCAGAATAATCAAATTGAAAAAAAATTGCATATCAAATGGAACACTTGCATAAATGGAATAACAGTCATTATTGTAACAGCATGCCAGTAACAGTTACAGCAACATGCCACCAACAGTGGAATTTGAACAAGGTATGTTAGTAAGCAACCATGGAAATATATGAACAATAATACAACACAAGTCCCAACATCAGGTTTTGGGAACAGTGTACCCGTAGTATATGAATAATAATTAGTGATGCAGATAATGGTTTGGGGGAGAGAAAAACAGCCCATTACCAAATGTATAGGCTATATTTTTCACAACAATACTGCTCAGTACTCTACAGGTTTGCCCTTAATTTGCATCTACCTGTGGCCTATAGTTTCTATAGCATGTACAAACCTGTTAATCTGTCGACCTGGAATGGTATGGGGCAAGCTGTGAAACTCTAGGTACATAACTAGAGAGGACTCGTACATGTCAGAGTTACATATATGACTAATAAGGTGCACCCTGCACTGATGTTGTGTGAGTGTGCTACTGGCATACTTCAACTGGATTTATATCTGCGTCCAAGGTTATTGGCAACAGTGATCACTAGCTGTGACAGTGTGACACCTGAGAGACATGTATTGGGTAGAGTGCATCGTGTATATATCTATCATGATGTCATTTGTAGGCATGTGGTTGAACACTCGTACATCTGTACACAGTTTATTAGTATACCCTTCATACAGCTAATACAAACATATCTTTACCTGTAAGCCCTGTGGAGAAAATATCTGTTAACACTACCTGACTGTTTATACAAATAGGCAGGATTACTTGTAACTATAAACACATCTTAGGACCCGTCCCTGGATTCAAATCACAGTCTGTGTGTGCAAAAATGAACAACATATCTATGTTTTTATCACACTGAGCTACTGGGCCACTGTTTTTGGCTGCTTGACTGATTTATGCCTAAAAATCACCTGGTTACAAAGTCTGACCTTGTAATATTATTAGAGTGTCACACAAGACTGTGGTGACAGTTGAACATACATACATGAGATTCATGCATGATAGATAGTTAGTGAACTGTGTGTTAATGCTTTGAATGCAGATGTACAGATTTAACCCCTAGTGGGTGTGACTATGTGTGATCTGTGCAGACCATAGCAGAGTGATGGGTTGCATACCCAACCCATATACATTTGCACATCATATATTTGCAGTCTCCACCTATTACAGTCTCATACTTGCCTGCATCAGCGTACCTACATTTAGAACTACATATAGCTGAAATGCAAAGGTTAACACAAGACAGTGCTGCAGGGAACACATTATAATACATTACACATTAATATTCAGGGTTCAGATCTTAGTGCAGAACATATATCAAATGTAATTGTATCTTGTTTTACAGCTCCACATCTACAGTTTAGCATACCAGTTGGTTATCAGCCAAACCTCACTCAATTCATGGTATCATAGCCATATTTCCTGTGCAGCACCTGTACAATTGTATTTATTCAACAACAGACCAGAATAAACACAACAGTTTGTGGAAGTAATGTTTATTGTGGGTGACATGACACACTGATTTATTACATTCCAAATTCTAAATTCATTTGAACTGCATATCCTGTAGATGATGAATGAATGTCATTTATTACCTTCACAGTAGCAATCACAGTGTACTTTATTACCAGATCCTTAGTATTCATATTGTATATACTTATGTCATTCCTACACAGTATTACCACAGTATTGGCTTTCTTTCATCAATAGTAGCTTGCTTGCTGCCTTCATCTGTATTGCACAGTACTTGGCATTACTCACTTATATCAATGTGGGTCTAACAACACATTTCTCAGTACACTAAGATCACACTATACATAATAGCAGTAGACAATTACACTTTCTTATTTATTGTACTATATATTGCAAGATAGATCTGTACTCACCACACTGTCAGTGCAGCCTCGCCAGACACCCAGCATGGGCCTCAATATTACAAGCCCTCTTCTCTGCAGCTGTGGGTGGGGGGAACACACACCATTATGCATACCTGTCTATCAGATATCCATACTAAAATTTGATAAATCACCAGTTGCTATACTTACAAACTTCTGGGGAATTCCAGGCCTGAGCATCTTGGATCCTTTGGGCCAAGAGCACCCCCTTCCTCTGCTTCAAGTCATCATAATGATGATGGACCTGTAAACCAATGTGGGGGATTCCAGTGGCATTGGTGAACTCACATGCCAGATGGTCCCAGGCCTCAGACTTGTATTCTGAGCCCTGGTACTGGCCCTGCAGCAGTCTGTCATCATGGTTCTTAACAAGGAGCCCAGTCATGACCCTGGACTCCAACATGCCCCAGCACTGCGTCCGAAAGCGTGCTCCCTCTTCAGCACCTGCCATAGTTCCTGCATGGGTCAAACTCTAACAGGTTCTGCCTGTATTCCTGCCTGTTAGGTTTAAATAAGGCCATTTTCCTATCCTTTGCCACAATTGGACCATTTTTAAAAATGCTAAGCTCTGCTTGGCAGTGTGCAAATCTGCTAAGCTTAGCTGAGGAGTGCTTAAAGTGGCAAATGCTTAGCAGTGCTTAGTGGTGTACAAATCCGGTTAGCTCAGCTGAGGACTGCTTTGAATGAGCAAACCTTCTAAGCAGAACTAAGCTTTGCTAAGTATTGGCCAGACAGGTCTTGTTTAAGCATTGCTTAGCTTGGCTTAGCAGTGCTTAGCAAAACTTAGCTAAGGGCAAACATGATTTTTCATTTAAAAAAATTAGATATTAATTACTCATTATTGATACATTATTATTAAGTGTATGTATTTTACTTCACATGACCTCCCCCTATGTGCTTTTATTACGTTACCTTGGGGTATGACTGTACTGTATCGGATACTTGTGTTTAAATGGTGGTTTTCTCCACTGACACTGGGATTCTGGACCACTATACTACCCTGGTTAACAAATATTAATAACTACATAAATAAATAAAATAGAAATTAATATAAAAATGTTTTCCCATGTAAAAGGTAAATGGTCTGTTGGGGTATTCTAACTATGCACCTACTGCACACAAAGCCATGACTCTAACCACTCAGCTAACTTGGCTGTGAAGATTTCAGCTAAACATTTCTATATAGCTTCTTGATAAGTTTAAGCCATGCTGAGCAAAGAGCCATGCCACGCAAACCCCCTGAGCTATGCTTAAACTTTAAAGAAAAATAAATAAATAAATAAATAACAAATGCATATAATAGGGGAAATAACATTTAATTACCATGCTGTACCATACTATAACAGTACAGGGAGTGTGTTATAGTCACTGTAATACACCCCCTACAGCTACATTTTCAGAATGGCCAGGAATACACAAATATTATGCAATTTAGTGCTGTACGGCACTTGAAAAGTGCAGGGGAGGTGTTGTGGACACTGTAACACACCCCTTATATGACTTTACACTTAAAATTATTAAATACATGTCTGAAGACACTTTCTTTATTGTTTTAGTGCCATACAGCACTTTCACAATGCAGGGGGTATGTTACGGATACTGTAACACATCCCCTACATGACATTACACTTAACATTATTAAATAAGTGTCTGAGGACATTTTCTTTATTGTTTTAGTGTTGTATGGCACTTTCACATAAAGGGTGTGTGTTACAGATACTGTAACATATGTATATGACATTACACTTATTATTAAATAATTCTCCAAGGACACTTTCTTTATTATATTAGTGCTGTACGGCACTTTGAGAGTGCAAGGGTGTGTTACAGATCTGCAAGCACTGTAACACACCCCCTAGTACTTATTCAATATCCATGTACACAGTTCCCCCTCCGTAGCGTGCCTTCATTAATATGCAAGGTGCGCTGTTGAGAAGGAGATGCAGACATGGACACCATTCACTCTGTGTGGAATAATGCTATTCCTACACAGAGTTTATTAAATCATCGAGCTGGATTTATGGTGTGTTCCTCAAAAATAACCATCCTTAATTTACTGTCTAATTTTTTTGCCTGTTTCCTTCCACCCCTACTCTGTTATAAACAATAAGTGAGTTTGATATAAATCATAAAAAAAACAGAATATACCTTTCTAGTTGTTTTAAGTGATGGACTTGTTTAAGTTATTTTCTTCAGAAATGAAACACGAATATTAAAAAAAATCTCTAAAAATTAACTGTCCATTTTTTTATTTCATGGCTTCACTGGATGAGTTGCTGAATGACATTTAAAGAAACTTTACAATGCATAAAAGTTCTACAGAACTGCAGGTGTTAGAAAAGAAAGCTCACCAGAGTGCAGTTATGAAAATGAAAGATTATTTTACCATTAAGTAAGGTTAGTGCTGAAATTGTAATATATAATTTGTATAATAGTCCCAAGTTGTCTCAGTGTTTTACTAAAGCAGATATAGATAAAGTGAACACAACCCTAGAGCCCAGGCATGCAATTGCATTGTTTGGTTGACCATGAAATTAAAACACATTACACTGTTTTTGGAAATCTCAATTTAACTGTGCATAAGGTATTGACTAGCATATTTCCTGCTTTTTGTTTGGTAAACAGCAAAATTTACACACCTTTCTTACTAAAGTCAGAAAACATTAAAGAAAAAAATTAGTTTTAACTCTTTCTTTCAGTAGTTCACAGGCAAGTTGCCTCAAAAATCATTAGGAAGAAAATTGATTGCAATATATGCATCCAACCTATTGTATGTGTTGTAAATTCCTCAGCAAGCTTTATAGAAATGCCAAAATCTAAAACTGAGCATAGCTAAATCACAGTGTTTTGAAAGGATGCAGGTAAAATGAAGGATCATAAGTATTCACATACAAGACTACTAAAGAGTCATTATTTTTTTCTATAAATCTGTGAAGCATGGCATCAACAGCTCTCTATCAAGATGAGAAATTTGACTCATGTTCTAAATATAAGCACCCTCAGAAGATGGCTATAGAACTCATGGCATCAATAACTTACTGGAAGAGTAATACAAAATGTAAGTTTGTACCATATGGATGTTTGGCAAAAGAATGGGGGATGCATAGTGCCATATATGAGTGGAGTTGTACTGTAGAAACAAGCATGTATCTTTACGCAATATGTAACATTCAGCAGAATATAGGATACATGATGCCCGTGGTTCATTGGAATTACACTCTGTGATGGACGTACAAGTCACATAGATACATAGGCTCATAGGAGATTACTAGACTAATAACTCAAGAACCTTTACAAGGCTAGCCAGTTTTACCTGACTTTTACCCAATTTTCTATCCCTAGGGGAAACATAACAAGGTTCAACAAGCAGGGTTTTGACAATTTTTACAGTTGCCTCTGTCCATAAGAGACGTGGGTGCCACCCAAGGAGTGAATTTGAGATTTCATATCTATTAATCCAAATTGTGCTCAAAGATGGTCAGGGAAGGGATATGCTTCATGTGACTAGGAAGCCTATTCCAGAGTAGGGACAATCTCTGTGACATATCTGTCTCTCCAGCATGATCTATTCATGTCACAGATCAGGATTAGATCCTTGGAGTGGGAAAACCTTGTCCTGTTAGTTTTGCAAATACGTGGGTCTATATCATGAGATTGACAGGTGGAAATGTTGAATCTCACTTGTTCAACACCAAAATGTTGAACTCCAAGTTCCCAAACGGCCAACACCGATTGCTTTCCAATGGAAAGAAATTGGTTGGCCAAACACCAACGCCACACTAAAACAAACATATTTAATATTCTAACTCCGAGACCACACTACAGTCAGGGAAAGGGCAGGTGTCACAGAACAGCTGACCGATTTCTTTCTGTTGGAAAGAAATCAGTGTTTTGGCCATTCAGGAAACTTGGAGTTTGACATTTTGGTGTCAAACAAGTGAGATTCGACATTTTCACCTGTCGATCTCATGATATAGACCCAAATATGCAACATTTGCATCAGAGCTGAGTCAGAGACTGTCTTGCAGGTCAGGCATAGATCACCCCTCAGTAATAGTTAGGAAACTGAATACAATGATTGGGCTTTTAATGGGTCCGCATATCACATGATGGTTGTACCCTGTATTTTTCTGGTGATAAATCTCTGAAGATGCTCTGACTGTTACAAGGACCTAGAGAGGTACATGCCAAAGGGTGTATTGTACTCAATTATTGGTCTGATGAGGGCCAAGTACAGTGGTATTGTACTAGGACATCCTTAGATCTGGATGCCATTCCCTTACTTAATCACATGGAAGGATTTACTCACCACTGTGGACACATAGTGGTCAAACTTCAGATTACTATCTAAGTACTCAGATCTGCAGGAGTATTTGACTATCCAAAGTGTATTATTATGCACTTCTTTGCATTTAGCTTGAGGTCATGGCACTGACACATTGTTGGGGATTGCCCCAAACTTGCAGTCATCAGCAAGCTTGGTCAGCTAAAGGCCATCAACATTGGCCTTGACATCTGAAAAGTATATCCCAAACAGAATATGGCTCAGCATGGAGCTTTGTGAAACTCAACTGGTGACTGGTCACTTTCTTGATGTGGTTTGGAGAATAGTCAATTTCCCTTTGGTGAGAATCAAACACAATACCTGTTGTCTTTGAGTACTCACCTTAACCATTATGCCAATTCCCCACTCTAATAACATTTGTCCTATCCATGATCCATTTGGCCATCCATCTAGCAATGCAGAGGTTAATGCCCAGTTTTGTGATTTTATCTATAATACCCACATGGTGTATTGTGTCAAATGCCTTGGCCTAGTCAAGGTGGGCAGTATGCATTATCTTATCCTCATCCATAGACTTGGTGACCTTCTTAAAGGCATCTACTAGCCTGAGCAGGCAGGACCTGCCCTTGATAAAACTGAACTGGGTTGGGTCTAGAGTCTGGAGATTTCCTATGTCTTTCTTAATCAGTTACATGATTATCCATTCTATAGTCTTGCAAATGAGGCTAGTCAAATATATGGGTATGTAGTTTGCTGGGACTGTTGATGGTCCCTCATTGTGCAGAAGGATGACTGTTGCTGCTCTCCTCTCTACTGGGACAAATCTTGTCTGAAGACTGTGGTTAAATAGAGATCTGAGTGAGTCTGGTAGTTCATGAATCAAGCTATTTATTAGATACCCTTGGAATCCATAAGTGCCCATTAATGCTGTGTTTCTAATTTTGGAGAGCACAGCGACAACCTGTTCTTGTGTGACAACAAGCAAAGGAATGGTAGGGGGGATTTTATGGGGAATGACTGAAGGTGATGAGGGAATAAAATTTGAGCTGAATTTCTTCTGGCTGAGTATAGGTAATGCCATCTACAGCTAGCTCAAAACATTGTTTAGTGTTTCCCTTAATATTTTAGGCATAATTAAAATATGCTTTGTGGTTATCCTTTGCTTGAGAGGCTATTTTAGTCTTGTATTTAGGTTTTCAAGATTTTACTAGTTCCCTTATTTGCCTGTTGAGAGTAATGAAGGTTTTTTTTCTCTGCTGTGCACCTTTCCACTTACTTCTAGATAGGAATTTATTCCTTCTGTTGTATAATCTATGTATGCAAGGGGTCCATCAGGGTGACTTGTTTTTCTGACTAGGCCTGGGTTTATTTTGTTCAGGTACTCCCATTTCTATGCAGTTGTTAAATTGATTGGACAGGGCATTCATTTATACTGTTGCATAGGTTTCCAAGTTTTCAGGGTTAGGGGGAACTTTAAAACTGCATACACAATCACTTACTAGAAGGTAAATTGCCTTGAAAAAATTCATTAGGGTTTTATGGTTTGATGAGGGTTCTACTGTGACATTCATTTCAAAGGAGACCAATTTATGATCTGATCTCACCCAGGAGGACATAACACGGGGAGGGGGTGCAATGCTCATCCATGTTTGTGTGTACTGTGTCAAGGCTATTTGAACTGCTAGTGGGAGTGCAGATGAGCTGTTTCAGAGCACTTGCATTGACAATGTTCAGGAATCTCTGAGCCTGCCTGTTAGTGGCCATGTATGTTTCCCACTTTATGAAGCGGTAGTTAAAATCACCCATGAGTAGTGTGTTGGGCTGAATAGTAACTTCAGGTATGTGGAGTGTTCTTTTTGGTTCGTGGTTGGCGACCTGTAGCTAGCAATGATATGGTGGGGGATTTTGCCTATGTTCAGCTGGGCATGGAGTATCTCAAGTGAGTCATCCTGCTTGACCAATCCTGATGTGTGATTGTTTTTTTATGTAAATGGAACCACCTTCTTCATTTGTATTTTCCTTTTCAAAGCATGGTCTGAATGTGTGATAGGTATTGTAGCCTTGCACTACTGGGGTGCTTTCGTCAGCCTTGAACCATGTCTTTGTAACTGCACAGACATCAGTATTCTCCAGGTTGAGCACAGCTTCAAAGGAGTGCAGCTTCTTTTTAAGACTACTAGCACTAAGCAGTAGTACCTTCAGCTTGGCATTAGAAGAATTTGTTACATCTGTTAACTTGGCACTGCCTACAAATAGTACTATGGGGATGGCTAATGCCTTGGTCAGGATTCAAAAGCCTAGTGCCAACAGGTGAAGACCACTTCTGGCAATGTAGCACAGCCTGCCGATCATGACATCCCTGGCTGACAAATAGTACATCCCATTGGAATGACACCAGTAGCTATGCCAATTACTGAAGTCAATCATTTTCTGTTTGTATTGTGGCATCATTCTTGGTGAGGGTAAAATGCTGCTCAATGCGAGGCTCATACCTACCTGTGACGTATTTAGCGAAGCCCATCATATCTCTCTTCATATATTTCAGGGAGATACATCTCAGGTCATTCACACCCACATGGACTATGACAGAGTAATACTAGTACTTGCGGATAAGTAATGTGAGTACCTGAGTAATCTGGTGAATCTTGGCCACTGACAGGCAATTGACTACAACCCTCTCTTTTTCCACCCTGGTGAGGGTGCATCCATGTGTCTCACGAGGAAGTCACCTATATTCAAGATATTTGAATGTGTGGTGTTTCACCTTAGGGGCTTGCTTATGGAAACACTGTGATATGTATTTTTATGTGTATTGGTTGATGCCGACTTGATTTTATTTGGATGTGGTTTCTGACGGCAGCCTATTGGAGACCTCTGAGGTTGTGGTAAGTTACTTGTAAGTACCTCTGCATATGTGGGTTTATGTGCTGAAACACTATTTAGTGAGGGAAATAAAGTGCATATGCTGACAACCTGCCTGTCATTTGAGTTATCAGTACGTGAGAGTCGTGTCTCAATTTTATTATTGTAACTACATCTCTCACATATTGTGTTTGTTTCAGGATTGAGTAGTTGTCAGTATACATGAGACAGTTGTTACATTTCCTCAGGATGCCCATGTCCACCAGGCTGGCCACAGAGATAGCAGAAAAGTGTCTATCCCTGGTTTCACGTTTTTTACTATGGGTTTAACTAAGGAGAAGAGCGGGTAGATTTAACTGGACTGGGATGATAGCACATGGATGATGAATGGATGGTATACTCAGTGTGAACTCCAGCTATCCAACAATGCGATGCTGCTCTGTGCACAACACAGATGCTACAACAAAAGCAGGGGGACTGGAGAGGCTGCAGAGATAATTATTCAAAGGCAATGTTAACTTAAAAGCATTTGCATCTATACAGGGCACTGCTAACTGCCATTGTGCAGAGAGCAGCCTAGCACAAATACTGGGCTTATATAGAATCCGAAAAAAAGTATTACAACAGCAAGATCAACAGACCTATCAGGAAAACACTTGATAAGCTTTCAGCCAGCAGTCCCCATTTCAGATAGGTTTGCTACAGCACACTTCTACCTCAAGAGCGCAGTCAGTAAAACCTCTTAATGTAAAAATGCTGGTTTTAGAGTTCAAGTGCAGGGAAACCGAACAATCTAGATTTTACAGTCCTGTAAAAATAGCAGACGCAATGCAATTAAGTACTACAGCAGGAGAGCAAAGAGTTCAGCTTTGAAACTCAACTAAAGTGTGATAAATGTAACAAATAAAACAGGATTCTATGAAATACAGTAAAAATAATTGGCAGAAGTTCAAAATTATAGTTATTTTTGTTCTTTTAGCAGAGGATGGCTTTAGATGCAGCCGATTCTCTGTAACTCTTGGGCAAAGTAGCCAAACCAAGAGCAACTCTGGGGAATTGGCACAAACATACACAAACCTTGAGCTTATATATCTTCAGGAAAACAAGTTTTATAACAGCAAGGCCTACAAACTAATCGGGAAAACACACTATAACAGTCAGCAGCCAGTCAACTCAGGTTTGATACAGCATACTTCTGCCACAAGAGTGCACTCAGAAAACCATCTTAATGTAAAAATGAAGGTTTTAGAGCTCGGGTGCATAGAAACCACACAATTTAGATACTTCAGTCCTGTAAAACTAGCAGGCACAATGCAATTAAGTACTACAACAGCAGTGGAAACAGTTTAGCTTTGAAACTCTACTAAAGTGTGAGAGATGTAACAAACAATGCAGGTTTCTTATTAAATACAGTAAAAATAATCAACAGAAGTGCAAAATTATACTTATTTTCATTCTTTTAGCAGTGGATGGCTTTAGATGCAATGGATTCTTTGTAACTCTCAGGCAAAGTAGTGATACCAAGACAAACTCTGAGGAATTATGCACCTTTGGCACAAGTATGTAGTATGCATAATATGTTGTGCTCTTTGAAAATGCAGTAGGAAATATAGCTGTGAAATGTATGTACAAGTGCTAACAGGACATAAGATATATGTTAGCCAAGGCTAATGAAGTTTAACTGTGATAATCAGGAGTACATGAAAACACCATCACCATTAGTACCAGAATATGAGATGCCCAGTGCACAACATGGCTGTTGAAAAATCACACTCCACTACTAAGTAAGGAGATAGGAGAGAGAACTCAATATTGGCTGAGGGTGTGCTGCATAGTCAGGCTTACTTTAGCATCCAGGTTTTCACTGTTGACACTGCAGAGCCATTTCTCACATCCCAGGAAAGACGACATATTCTTATTTGTATTGTCTGTCATTGTGTGCAAATTAGTAGTGGTTAGCTCATGATGTACCTACTATATCAGCATGCACTGAGGTACAACATCAGGTATGGCATTTATGGTCCTAAGGGGGATGTTCCTCAGCTTTCCTTTTATGCTAGAGATGCTGTCTAATTTGTGCTGGAAAAGATTAGATCAACTTCTGCTGATAATGGTTTCCCCTGCCTTTAATACAATTCTTGACCATTAGAAACTGATCTACTTCGGCTATACTAGAGAGATTCCTTTCGTAATAATGCAATTTAGTCTGTAAGGACACAACAAACAAGGAGCCACATTTCTCCCCAGCCAGTGCTGAAGTATATAGGAAATATGTAGTTAATGCAGGATTTAGTGAATTCACTGTAATGCTTACCATCAGATTTAGAAAATATGATACTGTATCGATCTGCATATGACTCACAAGTGTAATGCATTGTATACTGGACAGGAGGCTTGTTAGTCACTTTGCACATCTACAATGCACTGATGGCTGTTAAGCAGTATGCAATGCATGTCAATAATGATTGCTTGCTATATATATGACCACAGCACTTTAAATATGCTGTACATACTGAGAAAGTTTTGCAACAATATGCTGAAAATATTTTGCCACCAAATCTGTGTTTTGTTTTGATGACGGATAACAGTAGCATATCAAATGCATGCCTATGCAGTATGTATTAGGGTTACATATATACAGTACATGCAGCCATTTTTGTAGCTTCTGTATGGTGCACATTGCATTCAAACAGCATGCACACTTCTATTCTCTTAAATGGAACATAATTCTTCTGATAATGCACTGCATTAAACTCATGTATTTATGCATATCAATCATAATTTCCATTTCATTATAACTGTCTTGAATATACGATCAGTCTGAGTTGGTCATGGCTCAGGTGGATGTAAAAGATCCCATGACACCTATCACAAAAAAATAGGGGAAGTTTCCTTATACCCTGGCCAAATTTCCTCTAGTAGTATAAATAAAGACTCAGATCTCTGCTGAAAAACATCTACTAGACTAATGGGATTAACCCAGTTAACAAAGGATAAATGAAATGTTTTATGCATATAATTACTGTTACAAGAAAATGATATTTGAGAGCATTTTGGTAAATACTGTCCATTGACTGCAAAGACGTTATGGCATTATATTGCAGAATGATGTGATAATGTCCAAAACTGTAATTTGTAATGTTGTTCTGTAGATGATATCTGGTTAAACTTAAAAATGTTGAATTTTATCAGAAGAATGAGGTGGTCCTGTAAACACTACACACTAAAAGTGGAATTCTTATGAACTGAGGAGGCAGTAAGCAACTGTGTTGCTATAGATGCACATACATTGTAGCAGTTAATTCCATGGATGAAGGCTATGAATGATTCAGTAATGAGTGGTACAGAAGGACAAATGATATGAAGCATGTTATGAAATGAATGGTTCAAAAATATCAGCAGAAGTGGGAGGAGACACCAACATATATCAGAAGGAGTGAGAGCTGGCATCTGGATATATCAGAAGGAGTGGGAGGAGACATCAGGATATATTAGAAGGAGTGGGAGGAGACATCTGGATTTGTCACAATGATACCTGAAGAGTACCAGCTCACTAGCATCTTTGAAGAAGTGCCCATCATTAGTGGTCACGATAGAAGTGGTGGTGCTGCCAATGAGGTCAGTTATGTATGTAGCATACATGGTGCTTTTTGAGGATGTCTTAACATATAGCATGAACTCAAATGTATTTCATTGTATTCACAGAAGGGGATGTGCAGCAGCCGTGTCAGTGCCAACTCAGGGAGACAGAAAAAAGAGCTAGAGTGGGTGGCACTGAGCAGGTGGCACATAACTGCTTTCACACTGCTTTGTTATTCTTTGGACTGCTGTGACACATGCTTCATTTATGTTATAGGTGTTAGGACAACTGGCACTCTGGTGTCATCTATGTAAAACCCTTTTCAGTTTGAGTTAAAACAGACTGGCTACAAGCCAAATACAAATCCGCAGATCTGCTGCATTGTTTCCTATATGGCTTATATCAGTTTTTTAATTTCTCCAAATCTTGTGGGTTTCCAATACCATGATAGGAATGGACCCCATTCCTAAGTCAAAGTATGATTAAAGTTCATAAAACTGGCATTGTTTCAGTCTTTGATGTCAGCCAGAAGTTCTCTTCACAGCACTGAAATGTGCACAGTAATGACTCCTTCTGCAATTCGTACACCTTTGTGACTGCTTTCATGATAGAGAATATTGCAGCCACTGATGCAGTGCATGCATCTACTGGTTTATCTAGGCAGTCAAAGTACGATATATGTATGTATGTATGTATGCCACTGATGGTCAGCATCGCCTCTTGAATGATATTTTACTATAGGAAGGAAGTAGTTACTGTCCTGCCACAATATGCCCCATGCAAACATATATGTGTACAGTGTTGGTATAAGCTGTGGAGGCTAAAATGTGATGGTACTGGTTGGAAGCCACACTATCATTGGTTACCAAGGTTCAGATCATTGGACTCAAACTCAATAGTTGCTAGACTTGCAGCATTACAGAAGCCACTGGACATGATTTTGCCACACCATTGAGCACAATTAATATTCTTGATCTGCTATTGCAAATGTTACCAATTCTGATGATGCAGTACAGTCTGTATAGATTTTAGGGGGAAATGTCACTTCACAAGCCTGAAAACTCACAATGCCATATGATATTATCAGCAAGTACATTGGCTCTTTCATGAGTTCTGTGTGCAATATGAGCAGTGTAAAATGTTGATGGCATAACTGTTATCTGTTGCTGCCTATCAGCATAATGGGCACACTGTTAACATTATATATTTGTATTGGGATGTGTGCCCCTACCTTGTTGCTTGGGGAATGGTGCAGCAGCATTATGCAGCACTAATAACATGCAGCAATCAACTGTTCTGCATCCTCTAACATGCTGCCAGGAGGCAGGTATCAGGGCACAAAGGAACTCCTGCAGACTATTCAAACCAGATGGTCATTGAACATCTTTTCATGCGCAGTTAGTGATGCATCTTGGCTGTGGTTATTCATCCCAGACATATGACCTGTGTCTCTTGTTTCAATTATAGGTATTTCAACCTGTCATCAGTAAAGAGGAATGTGGAAATGCATTGCAAAACTGAATATCAAGCCCCTTCCAGCAGTCATGTATTGACACATCCCCTACAACAAATATAACAACCACAAAACTGTATAACTGTTACCACATATTCTTCCATATGTTCATGTCCCCTGGACACATAACACAGCAGCTGTATTCCTGTTCATCCTTTTGAAGTGTACTCTGCAGTCACCAATTCCTTTTCTTTCTCAACAGTGAATTTCATAGCATGATAAACATTAAAATGGTCATAGCTGTATTTACCAAACAGTTTCAAGGCTAGCAGTGTAGTATTTAGACATATTAGTTAATCAAATGAAAATGTCTCTAAACTGCATATTTTACTCAATGTGCACTGTACCATGGCTGCTGACTGAGGCCCATAGCTGGCTTTTCACACAGTTCTGAAGTCTGTGGCCTTTGAAGAAGCCAAGACTTCTGATGGTGCCGGTTGGGGCAGGGCTCATAAATAGTGGTGAAGTAGTATAACATATGTTTCTATTTCATTCACAAAGACCATAGGAAGTGTCTGCTCTGGACTGTTTATGAGGGTCCCCGGTTTAAGGTGAATTCCAGGCACTGCACTGTATGGCAGTGAATAATGCCATGAGTATCAACTGCATTGGTCAGCAGTGCAGGTATTACAAAAGTGACCTGAGAAGGTGCCTCCCTGATCATCTTCATCAGCAGAAAGAGGAAATTAGGAAATATGCTACAGAGTTCTGCAGTAACAGGTTCATGTACTCCAATTTAGTCTTAACTGACAGCAAAATCCAAGTAATTTGACTCATAGGTATTTTCCTTTAATGTTATTTTTTGAAGAGACTGAGAATAATATCCTAATATCCTAATATTTTATTGGAGTATGTTGCACCTCTCCAGATGCAGGGATATGGGTATCCCAGCAATATTGGAGCTGCACATAGTTTTGATACCTGTAAAATTATATATTTGTTATGGTATTGCTAGTAGAGGAAACCCCTCCCACTGCTGTTACATGTATAGTGACACACAAGCACTCTACATTCAGACTGCTGTGTTCTCCTGTCACCTTACCTCTGTGTATATCCAATGCTATCAGTGTATTGATCAATGGTCTGCCTCTGGGTATCCCTTCAGAATGCCTTGCGTTATACCTATGGGGTTTCTACCCTGCATTGCTGTGCCCATTGACATAGTCCTGCCTAGACAGGAAGTACAGATTTGCCACCATGACATTACACATGCACTGTCCATTCAAAGTCTTATACCAGAGCCAATTCTATTTGGCATAGCCTTGGCAAGCCTTGGCAAGCCTCATAGTAATATAACTTATCATGTAATCTTGACTGACATATATCCTATTAAATGAATGCCAACAGTTGTATATGACACATGTTTAGGCCACCATTTTGGCATCTGTGGTTATGTCCCAATGGTAAGGTTCACCTGTTGCCTGCAGGTGTCCATGTGCTAGACCATGACTACCAGCTCCTTGCATGTTCCCAGGCCATGTAACAGTGCATCTGGCTGTCTCTGTCCAGCCCCATGGCCCTGCAGTCACTCATTGCACTGCATGCATTGTTCTCATCACATAAATCCAGGGTCAATGTTTTGGCCATATCAACCTGCTCTTGGTGCATTGTCTACATTGTCACTGCATATCTTAAAACAATTTACTCATCCAGGTGTGTTCGACACTGTCAACATAGCATTGCTAATGTTTTCCCTGTTAAGTCTCTCTTTTTGTCACTTTCCTTATTTTATATTTCTTTGTTGTTATTGTTATGTTTGTCTCCATTTATGTTATTGTTTAATGCTATGTCATGTTATTATTTAGTGCAGTGTCATCCACAGCTGTAGATGATGTGCATCAATGGTCCCCTTACTGTCAACCTGTTCTGCTATCCCCTGCTACATTTCCAGCTGCCTCCAGGACTGACTGTCTGCAGAATAATATAAGTCATCCAGCAGGAAGTGACCTGATGGTTCCATGGTTGCCTCTGCTCATCTATCAATGGTGGGGGTGTATGCTGTCCATTCGGGAGCACCATGCATATGTCATGGTAAGTAACACAGCAGGAGTTGGACAATGTGATGACAGTATTAGTGGACAGCGACTAGACATTTACATTGACTGCCTAGACCACATTCTTGAGAAACAGGCAGAAGAATATTACTGTCTGGACCTGTCCATCAGGCCACCAGTTGCTGAACTTAGAGTGGAGCCACAGAAGTGTCTGACCACTGACTGGGTACACCATTTTTGACAGCAGGGCAGTCATCTGTAATCCCACCCCGTCTCCAATCATGATGTCCCCCTTTATTGTGTTTGACTTCCCTGCCACCAAATGTTTTCCCTTTGACTTTGTGTTTTGTGTTTGCTTGTCTGCTTATTCTACAATTCATATAGCATCTTTTCTGTCTGCCCTTTCCTTACTACCTTCCTGCTCTACCCTTATTGGAAAAAAGCAATCCTTCCTTGCCCCATCAAACTCTTCCTTTTTCCATGTGCTTCTGTGTGCTCCTCTTCTTGTTCTTCCCCCCTTCAGAATGCCCTGTACATCCATGTATGTCCCATTTAAAACAATAAATTGGTAGGAACTTTGCAATGGCTCCTTTTTTATGACTCTAAGTTGTTATCATAGCAGAGCATTGTTATATGTATGAATATTGTCATGAGCATGTTACATGCATGCTACTGGGCTCCTCAGGCTCACATGACTGCTATCACCAAATGCTGTATATCACATGTTGATTGGGCCTTTCACCAGAACATTCCTTAATTAGCTCATCTCTGTCATCCTAGGTGGCTCCTATTACAATGTTAATAAGCTTCAGTCAGCATTGCCCAACTTTAATAGTGATATTTTGCCATTACACAGTTGTATATGAGATATTTCTGAATCTTAGTCATTGTGTTAGTATCTCATGCAAAAGAGCTAATAAGAAAGAGAAAGAGAGAAAGACAGAAAAATGGCAAGAAGATAAGTGCATAGATCTGCATATTTTCTTCTTATTTATACACAGCTTCATTCCTAGCTATACAGGCTATATGTGATTACTTTTGGTGGCCTGAGCAAATATGCATGTTGAAAGTGTTTATCATTGTGTTATGAAGAAAGTGCTTTACAAACCACCTGCCAGCATTTATTTTTCAAAATAGTGTGAGTAGTTTTGACAGAGCTCTTTACAAATTGCATTTACCCTCTAATTCTCTTGAGTTAAGTTTACATTATGCAGAATTTAAATGACAAGTCGCAGCAATTACAGATTGCTGTGTTTAACAAATCTTAACATAGTGATTTCCACATGAGCAGATTGCTTCATAATGCAGAGAATATTTGAAAAGACACAAGGTTCAGGAGACACAATAACATTATATTATAAAAAATATTGCTTTCAAGTTACATTATCATAAATATTAACTCAGTGTAAAATTTAAATAAGTCCAGGCAGAGTGCTGCAAACTCACTTTTTTTTTCCTTTGCAAGCAGCTTAAGATGCAGTTATTTGGAAGAAATATAGTGTTTTAGTTATTTAACTCTTCTGAAAAGCAGGAAGCTTTTTTTTTCTAAGCTGATGTAATTCACAAACATTAAATTTATGCCAAATGAAGACCCCCCAAGGGTCATCAAGATTTCACATCCTCCTAGTTTAAAGCAGAGAGATCCTAGTTTTTGACTCAGCCTTCTTGCTCTTTCTATATGGCTCATTTGAACATGCACTATGTACTTTTAAAGTATCAGACAGACTTTTTGCCTTACTCATACCATGCCACAGTCTTCTTCATTTCAACATAATTCAAATATATTAATTCACTGAATACATCTGTAAAACATGTCTGATTCCTGCTTTTCATTCTTTGTTGGGTTTTCTGTTGCAACATTTTGATACAGCACCTTTCCTTTTGATTCTTGGTGCTGTTGTTGTCTTGGGACCTGTTCACCACTGCACCACAGAGTAATACTAAATTCCTTACATTAATGGGCAATTTAACAATGCTATATAAATGGGTAACACAACTGTTAAGTCAACAAATGCCACATGAACTAGTGAAAATATTGTTAAATGGAAACTAATGTGAGATCAGGGATGTTGTGCAGTGTAATGCTAATATTGTAGACCTACAGACAACTAGATAATAATTTATAGATTTTTCAGAAAAAAATCCTGGTCAGTCTCAAACAATAGTTCAATAAAGGTATTTAAATTCAGGAAAATTCAACATGTAATGCCAGTAGCCTACAGAAGCCACTCAGCCTATTTTAAAAAACAAGTTAAATAAATACAGAGAATTGCAACCAGATTACAGCTTATTTTGTGAAAGTATTAAAAAGGGCTCAGAATATACAAAATGCTTATTAGATAATTTTGCCTTATTTCATGACCTACTAGCTTTCTTTGATTAAATGGAGGAGTGAATTTATGGACATTTTGATGCATGACGCTATGAGACAGAGAAGCTGACCAAAGAAAATATTAACCTGAAAGTTTCTATAATCAAGGATTTATTATTTGATCATTACAAAACTCAAAATACAGAGATTTTTAACATATTGGAAAAATTGTGATACCAGAAGAAAAGGTAGTTGACAGACGATAAAAAAGGACTAATGTAATCATGCACAATACAGGCCTCCAAAGTCTTGTGATCATAAGACTGAAAACAAGAGATAACCTGAGTATACAATTGCTAATCGTGTCTTGGAATACAACAATTCAGTTACTTCCATCAATGACCCTTTAGATTTCCTCCCTTTATAACAATCAGAATGCTTGACAAAGCATGTTAATCAACAAGTTTGTATAGAAGAATCTATATAACAGAACCAAGAGGGACAGTATTTTCCTGGGAAACAATATCCATGTCACCATCCTTATGGTGCAGAACATGGCTGTACATCAAGAAGATAAGTGGTATACAAGAATCAATGCATTCCAATTCAGGTACTGTTACTAAGGGGTGCAACATCCACAAGATTGATAATTTAAGCAATTTTATTATAACTCCTGACAATTATAACTTATTTAAAAGAGGGTTTATGTTTGTACCTCCCATTCAATCAAGCATGGTGACACTTTCATAGATTGCAGGTATTTACTAGAAAATTTAACTTAAGCCTGCTATTCAAAAATTAAGCTGGAACTAATTTGGATGATAAAATGAAAAGAAAGAGTTGTTTTAACCAACCATTGCACTCATAATATATCCATATGAAAATAAATGTGAGCCAGAAACAGGGTAATTGTTCAGTGATAAGATGTGATAAGGATTTCAATTTAGCTATGGCAGACAGAAAATTGTTACAAGAAGTGACTTCTGACAAAACCATAAGTATAATGAAACCCAACGATGGAAAGATTTTGGTAATAATGGACACCACGGATTACAATACAAGAATACTTACAAAATATCTTTAAAAAATGAAATTACTATTGCTTATAAGATCATTGACTTGTATTTAAGGGATTTATTTCAACAAGGTTACAATACATCTACTGTGTTTAGATTTCAAAGATTGACAGTCCTATTATACCCATTATTTTTTGTATAGCAAACATACACAAAAATGTAAAAGACCCAGATTTATGCCCTATAATGGCTACTGATGGCCCCAAAAACACAACCTTAAATATAAATGTACGTAACAACCTAAAATGTTACCTTAATTCTCTTTAACTGTGTTTTAAGAGACTCCTGACATTTTTTTAAATTCTGGAAGAAATGGTGGTTTAATATTTTTGACTATAGATATTGTTGATTTGTTTATGACAATTCCTCATGGAATAGGTCTAAAATGATTTAGTGACATCATAAGTATGTTTGGAGATTTTTTTTCCCCATAAGAAATCAATATGTCAACTCAATGTATGGAATTCACGCAAAATAATTGTATTTGTTTGAATAGTAAGCATTGCCAACAAAGCAAACATGTAGCAATGGAAAATTGCAACAACTCCTGTTTATGTTAACATTATAATCTGGCAAAGGAAAACCAGAGATGTGCTATTCTACAGGTTTAAAAATATCCTAAAACTTTATGGGGAATTTCTTAATGATATCTTTATTTTATGTGTAGGAAACAGAGAGACTGTTGATGAGACTGTGGAATTCATGGGTCTATATTATATCATCGAACACTTAAAAAAGTGAACGCTGATTGATCGACCTAATTTAAGCGAAAGCTTACAATCTCGAACTGTCAGATCAGGTAACTGATAACAAAACACATACATACAACACAAGCACACCAAACAAACAGAAATCCACACACATACACTCCGCTCCCCGCCCTGCCCCCTATTCCCACCCGCACCCAGTACTCATACTTTTATAACCTCAAACCACTCCCCCTACTGTCCACTAACTTCCTGTACCTCACTACCGCCCTCTAAGATCAAACGGAATATGACACCACCCAGGAAGCTTATCATACTAACTCTTTTTCCCCTCCTACTTGTCCCTTACCTAGCTACCCTATATGAAACCTGGTCTTACATAGGCTTCCACCACCCAGGCTACCAAACCAACCCCTCACCCATAATTAACAACAGAGGCCATGACTCGACTCCCTACTCACCCACCTTGTTAGAACTCGAACGCTATGTAATTATCAAACCTACCAATATTAGGCCAAATGATAAACATTACTACAAACTTCTACTCAAAGCCCTCAAATTCATTACCACTCTGAATCACAGACTAGCCACAGATGGTGATATCCACCCCAACCCTGGCCCTTCCCTCCACTCAATTGTAATTCCACCCTATCCTCCCCTCCACTTCTCAATCTAAACTCTAGACCCTTTAACTCTCTTCTGACCTGTCATCTAAACATCAGAAGTGTAAACAATAAGATTCACCACCTACATGCCCTTTTAGCTACTTGTTCCCCAGACCTACTATGTCTCACAGAAACCTGGCTTAAACCAAGTACGAAAGACACACAGATAATCCCACCAGGGTATGATATACTAAGAGCAGACCAAATAACTCGTAAAGGTGGCGGTGTAGCCATACTCTACAAAAATACATTGCAAATCTCCCTTGCCTCTCCACAACCCCTCCTAAGAAACAATGCCGAAATTCTACTTGTAAAACTTCAACCAAACAAACATAAAAGCATAAATATAGCATGTATTTACATCGCCCCAGGCAACAATAATAACAACACCTTAGAGGACTTTCTCCACTGGTTAACTCAAACTCACCCCCAGGAATCCATAGTGTTAGGTGACTTCAACATCGATTGGAATTCCTTCTCATCTAGCTCCCCATCTAGCAGCATAAATCTACATGGCTTTTCTCAGCTCATATCCACTCCTACCAGACTAGGTAAACCCCAAAACAAAGACAGCATCCTGGACTGGATCCTTACTAATAAAGATCCTGACCAGTACTCAGCAGGTACTCACCCAGAGGTCATGAGTGATCACTTACTCACCTATGTTATCAAATTCAAGAAAATCACCCCCTTTCTTACAACCATAAAAAAAATCAGGAACAATAATAAATTCAACGCCTCCATTTTTCAAACTGAACTTAAAGCCCACAACTGGACAATACTCAAGTCTCTTCCTCTTGAAGAGGCAGTTATCTACTTCAACACCACCTTCCTCACGATTCTAGATTCCCATGCTCCAATACGGTCCATTAGAACTAAAACCAAAACCGCACCATGGCTCTCTAAGGAAACAAAATCCAAAATCCTATCTAGAAACAAGATGTGGGTCACATGGTGTACCTCTAAAGACCCACACTCCCACCAAACCTTCCGGCAACTTAGAAATGAAACTAAAAGAATGATCTTAAATGATAAAAAAAAACTTCTTCCTCCACCTCCAACACAAACACCTTAATAATCCACAAAAATTCTGGGCAGGCTTAAACAAGCTCCCGCACCCAGGCCAGGCAACCACCCCCACTCCAACAACTTGCAAACAACAGTGCCCTGTAAACATTGCTAACACATTCAATAGTTTCTTCACAGAAACTATACAATCCCTGGCCACACAATTCAAACAAACAACCAGCCCACTCCACTACCCATGCCAGCAGAATACTACAACTACATCAGATCATCTATTTACCTTCGATCCAGTACCCATATCCTTTATAACATCTCTTCTTAAAAAACTAAAACCCACTAAGCTAGCAGCTGACCTTCTCCCAGCTGAGTTTGTGCAAAAAGCAGCTGAGGCCATTTCCTATCCCGTCTCATAATCATAAACCGTACCTTGTCAGAAGCCTTCATCCCCTCCATATGGAAAATGTCCCACATTATTCCTCTCCATTAAGGTGGTAGCTCACTAGAGATAACCAACTACAGACCTATAGCTATACTCTCACCCCTGACCAAAATTATGGAAAAGTGTGTCCACAACAACTGATGGAACACCTCACCAAAAATAAAATTCTAGCTAACTCCCAACATGGCTTCAGGCCAAATCACAGTACCACATCAGCCCTACTATCCTTTTCTAATACCATCAATAACTTCAGAAACAATAATAAACTATCATCTGCTCTTTTCTTAGACCACTCCAAGGCCTTTGATATGGTGAACCACATTCAACTCCTCCATACATTAAAAAAACTATCACTCAGCAATTCCACGCTGAAATGGTTCCAATCCTACCTGTCCAATAGGCAACAGGCTGTTCTATGGCAGGACAAATTATCTACATGCCTACCTGTTACACTTGGAGTTCCCCAAGGATCTATTCTTGGCCCTCTTCTCTTCACCATCTTTGTTAATGACCTGCCCACAATCACCCCCATGCCACATGCATTCAATATGCAGATGATTCGACTATCAATCACCACTGCTTCAACCCAAGACACCTTCAACCTAATAGAAAAATGGTTCTCAAGTCGACAACTAGCTCTCAACCCCAACAAAATAAAACTAGTTACTTTCTCACCCACTAACAAGACTCTTCCCCCCACCTTCTCTATTACATCCTCCAATGGAATCACTATATCACCAGAAGCTCACACAAAGCTATTAGGTGTTACCATTGATAACTCCCTTAAATTTGACACCCATTTCAATCTTACCATCAAAACCGTCAATAAAAAGCTTGGCTCTCTCTATAAAGTAAAACACTTTCTCACTCCTCATGCTAAAATTACAATTGCCAGCACACACCTACTATCAACTCTTTTCTATGCCTCCCCCCTCTTTACAAACCTAAACAAGACAACCCTTAACAAACTTGCTTCTTGTTACAATCACATAGCTAGATTTGCCACAAATTCCACCTTTAGAACGCACCGCTGCACTAACTTGAAGCAACTAGGGTGGTTAGAGTTTTCCAGCCAACTCCATTTCAACCAACTCAAAACAGCTCACCAGATACTGTATCACCCAGAGAAAACACCAGCTCTGAAAAACATCATTCACCCCTATATCAACCTGCAATCTTTATGCTCCTCCAATAAGATCTTAGCTCAAACTACCAAAGCCAATAATTCTGCTGGGGATTCTCTATTCTCAAACTTTGTAGGTAAAATGTGGAACTCCCTACCGACCACGCTCACCTCAGAACCCTCACTCCTACAATTCAAAAAAAAGCTCAAACCCCATCTCAATACTCTCTGGCAATGTCCCTGTTCCAAACCTGATTAACCACTATCATTTACCTTTCTCTTACCTCACTATCCTTGACCGCTTTTAACAAGGCGCCTTTGTAACTGACCTATGTTTTTTTTATATGCTGCTGTTGTTTTTTTTTTCCCAAGATGTGATGTATCTTTATATTGTATTTAGAACTCAACTATCTTCCTTTTTTTGCATTAACAATGTTCATATGTCTGTTATGTACTTGGAGCTTTTCTCCCCGGGCCTCCGCTGAAAATGGACATGTATCCAGTCGGACTCTCCCGGTTAACAAATGTAAAATAAATAAATAAATAAATAATACACCTAAAATCTGATACCTAACCCTACACTAAACTATGCACACACCACTAACTACCCACTTACCTTAACCCAAACCCTAACCATAAGGTCCATCACTATCGCACACTCACCTCACCTGCTCCCTAACCCTAACTCACTTAAATCCGCCCTAACCCTCATGTCCACTCAATCGCACACACACCTAACCCGAGCCCTAACCCTAACTCACCTAAATCACCCTAACACTCACATCCACACAATCGCACACTTACCTGAATCCGACTGGTAACTTTCCACCATAACACTGAAAATGCCAAAGCAGCAGAAACGGACAACTGAATTCTCTCCCTAGGAAAAAATTTGAGTTTCTGCTGCTTCGATATTTTGCAGTTTCGCGAAAATAAGTTTGATCAATCAGCGTTCGCTTTTTTAAGCGTTCGAGGATATAATATAGACCCGGAATTCATTTAGAGTACAACATATTTAAAAAAAAACTTGGGGGGAGATTCAATAAAGCCTAGATGATCATTTTGGCAATGTGCATGTCATGGAGTGATATGCACATAGCCGCAGAAAGTTTTAGAATCAGTAAACTGAGCGTAGCACTGCACACTCATGGGCAAACATGGAAACCTTTTTGGCATGCAGATTACAGCATAAGTAGTTGAATTGTATGCTAATGAAAGAAATCAACATGGTGGAGCGGTTCAACAAAATGTAAAGTAACCTTGTAGATTCTGTGTTTGTGTTGGCCATGTATACGAAAGTTTTCCAAATACAGCCATGCAAAGGAGACTACACAGAAACTACAGCAAGTAATTGTCCATGCATTTGTACAGAACAGACCCTAACATGTAACCTCACACACATTATGACATTCCCAGACATGTGAGTGCTATAAAATTATGTTTAAAATAACAACAGTTCCTTATGTGCCATGACATAAATAACGCTTTGCACCCCACCTCCAAATGCATAATGTAATCATAACTAATGTAGGCAGCTAAAAGTGTAAACACCATGAAACCTAGAATCCGAAACCTGAATTCCTCTGTGCAGATATATACATCTGAGTAATACCCTCTCTTGACTGTACAACATTAGTCTCCCCTTCAGTATCCCTGTCTATATGGTTACCAACCATTAGAATTGCTGAATCCCAAAACCTGTGATTGTGTCTGGGTGTTCTCTTCATGTAGGCTTTTCCACAGTGTTTGTGTTGAATGCACGGCAACAGTGAATGCTGACATCAGAGGGTGTGTCAAGTTACACAAACAGAGGTGTACTTGTAGGTCTGTAAAGTGTAAAAGTTCATGTAAGCAGTGCACAATTCCCAAGTTCTCTGTCATCCTCTTTATTTTTTGTTAAAATTTATCTTATCTGTCTACATTACATTATAATGTATTTTTTAATTTTCATCCTTGCTTGCATGATGTGGTGCTTAGCTCGACCATGGGAAATGGAGGAATGAATAGCAGGTTTCACTGTGCTGGTCAGACAACTATTCCTGTGGCAGTATGTGTATGTGCAGGGCAAGAGTATAGAAGGTCCTGTATTCTACTACAGGGTCTTCAACCTTGAACTGCATGTTTGCACAATATCACAGGCATAATAAGTTCCCTTGTGTGCAACTTATTTCAGCATCTATGTGTGCATCATTGGTGCATGCAGCAACATGTAGGTGCACATCATGTACCAATGGGCACTAACAGAGTTCATATGCTCTTCAAAAGTAACAGATGTTTTTCATAGCTGCGAATTACAGTATAAGCAGGTGATGATTTCAGTATGGAGGAGCTATTCAACAAGCTCTAAAGCATCCATCTAGCATACATTCAGTTTATTCCTGCATACTTTCATCCCATGGGAGTAGATACAGGGAAATACTAGGCCTCAAATAACATTGTCTCACCTACTTGCATTTGAAAGCTAAGTCCTGAACCTAGAATGTTTTCTGCAATACTATTATGGCATATAATTGTATATCTTAACTTAGTGCAGTAATGAAGTAAATGGTGGTGGATTTTTACAGAATGTACCTTAACATGTGACAGCAGCCACTTATTTTACTAATGTGTGTCCATTACTAAGGTTTTCTTTCTTATTCTTCCTTTCCATTACCCTTTTTGCATGATGCACCACACAGAGCAATTAGCATAACTAAGTAATGTCTGTGTTTATCGAATTTGCACAAAGTGCAGTGGGCCACCTATGAAGCAGGCAGCCAAAAATAGTAACAGGATACATTTGATTACTGCACCTGGACAATGCCTGGAGTACAGATGGTACTGGGTTCTAGTACAGAGTGTGCAACCTTTGTTTTACTGCTATGACATTGCAATGAAGTGCAGCATAGACAACTGATTCCTCAACATTCCTGCGGTAACAGGTTTAAGTGTAGGACTGACATACACATGGTACTGGATTTGTATACAGTAAATGCCATATAGTATTATTTTTATTGACATTTGCAATGCGGTTTGTGTTTGACGCTGCTTATCAGTGAGAAAACGGGTGTAAATCGCATGCGTGTACATGTTAACCATCATGCAAATCTGCTGCTCACTGTGCTATTAAACTGTATATATGATGTTTTATCAGTGTTTATTTTGCGTTTCATTTGTATGACATAAAACTACATATGGAAACATTACAAATTCAGAGCACATTATAAGTATATGCCATATATTCACAAGACATACATGTGTTGTCCACCCCCCTCCACAATCAATACAACTCTGGGGGCTCAATATTTTATACACAAATATATCAACCACACTACAAAGTGTAACATATATAATGTTGTGTGCTCCCTCATGGAGAAGGCCAGTCAGTGGTATTGGCAACCTTGCTCTACTAAACCCAAACATACAACTTGCTCAATAAGGGTACTTGTATTTTTACAAAGCAATGCTTGCACACACCTAGGACACTCTCTACATGCAGGATACTAGCCTCATATGAACCTATTGAATGTATGTGGTTATGCAGGCCTCCCAACCTGTTATCTCTCACATGGCCTGCTGATGTTATCTACCATAAGTTAACTTGCAGCCATACCAAATTCAGATGCGTGACATGACACTTCCGTAAAGTACTGTGTTCTGTAGTATGTGTACTTTGATAGGTAGGAGTTCTGTTCTCACTGCAGTCAACTGTGTGTGCGTGTGTGTGTGTGTGTGTGTGTGTGTGTGTGTGTGTGTGTGTGTGTGTGTGTGTGTGTCCAGCCAGAATGGCAAGTGTGCATCCTGCAGTTACTGCTCCAGTTATATAAATTGACATTATTTTGATACTTTCACCTACCTACACATCCATTTGATGTAGGTCTCCTGCCTTCTTCTCTCCAACATGCACTGCTGATGTCATCCACTATAAGATGACCTGTAGCCATGTAAAAGGCAGAGTGTACCATGGTGCTTGCGTAGAGTACTGTATTCTATAGTTTGTGTAATTAGATAGGTAGGGGTTCTGTTCTCACTGCAATCAACTGCGTGTGTGTGTGTGTGTGTGTGTGTGTGTGTGCGTGTGTGTGTGTGTGTGTGTGTGTGTGTGTGTGTGTGTGTCTTCTCAGCAGAATGGATGTGCTACTCCACAGTTACTTCTCCAGTGGCATGGCTTGCTAGTCTTTTCATACTTGCACAAGCCTATACATCCATGTCATGCAGCCCTCCCAATCTCTTGTCTCCCACATGGCCTGCTGATGTCATCCACTATAAGTGACCTGCAGACCTATAAAAGTCAGTCTTGTGCCATATCACTTGTGTAGAGTACTGTGTTCTATATTCTGTATACTTAGGTAGGGGTTCTGTTCTCACTGTAGTGAACTGTGTGTGTGTGTGTGTGTGTGTGTGTGTGTGTGTGTGTGTGTGTGTGTGTGTGTGTGTGTATGCGTATCCAACCAGAAGAACAAATGTGTGTCTTGCAGTTATCACTCCAATCCCATAAATTGACAATATTTTGATACTTGCACCTGTCTACACATCCATTTCAGTCAGGCTTCCCACCTTCCTCTCTCCAACACACACTGCTGATGTCATCCACTATAAGTTGACCTGTGTTCTATAGTCTGTGTACTTAGACAGGTAGTGGTTCTGTTCTCACTGCAGTCACGTGTGTGTGTGTGTGTGTGTGTGTGTGTGTGTGTGTGATGTTACTTGACATTACAGAGATCCTTTTACACCAGCATGTGAGGCACTGCTATCACCATATGCTCAACAGACAATGCTAATGTACCACCACATGCACAACAGACAATACAGATGTACCACCACGTGCTCAACAGACAATGCTGATATAATGAACTTTATCAGACTATTGCTTATACAACCATCCCACCAGGGCAGGAACAGACGCTGGGCAGATGTCACCTTAGGTTCACAGGATGTTACTATGTTATTGGCCCTAGGGCCTTTATAAGCCTAGCCATGTTATAGAATTGTTCCCTTATTGACCTACTAGCATGGTCTATATTTGCAGTGTAAGTGTATTATCATCACTGACTGCACTTATCCAAGTGGGACATGGGTGACTCACCCGGGGTAAATTTACGTTCTCCCATCCAGTTGGCTAAGTTATGCTTAAATAGGGTAATTGTGGAGCTCTGTTTTATGTGAATTGGGATTTTTTCCAGAGGAGTGACAATCTCTGGGAGACATATCTCTGACTCCAGCATGTCCTGTTAATGTTGCAGGCTAGGTTAAAATCCTCAGAGTGAGTGAATCTTGTCCCATGTGACTTATGCATGCACAACATTTCTATTAAGCCAGGATCTGAGACTGCTCTGTAGGCCAGCCACAAGTCACCTCTCAGCAGCCTATAATATACAGAGTACAGTGATAGGGCCTTCAGTCTGTCCACACAGGTCATGAGTTGCATGCCCTGAGTTGTCTTGGTGAGAAACTTCTGAGGTCTCTCCAGCTGCTGCAGGGGTCTTGGTAGGTACATGCATAAGGCAGTGTTGTACTCTGTTAGTGGTCTGATGAGGGATGAATACAGAGGAGTTGTAACATTCTTAGTTCTGGATGTGATGACCTTACTTATGAGATGTGCAATGCAGAAGGCCTTCATTACCACTGTGGACACATGGTGATTGCAGTTAAGGGTGCTTATAACCTGTGTTCCCAAATCTCTCACAACAGGGTTTCAGCTAAGGGAGGTACTGTTAATATTGTAATGTGCAGGGACTTGCCCTTGGTTGTAAGGGATGATAATGCATTATTTGGCAATTATTTTGAGTCCATGGCTTTGGCATCAATCTTTTGTCCGTGTAAGGCCTTTTTGTAGTATGCCAACATTGTTGGGGGATTCAATGATTGCACCCAGTTTGCAGTCACTGGTGAACCTAGTAAGCCACAGGCCATCTATTTTCCCCTGGAAATCTGAGAAATATATTCCAAACAGTAGGGGGCCCAGCAAAAATCCTTTCAGTATATCTCTGGCAACTGGTCTACTGCTAGAGGTTGATTCCCCAAATTTGACTGTATGTGTTCTGTTGGTGATCCAGTTGGCTACCCATCTAGTGACATATGGGTTAATACACAGCTGTATGAGTTTCACAATGATGTCTGAGTGAGGGAATTGTGTTAAAAGCCTTGGCTAAGTCAAGACAGGCTGTATGCTGTATTTCGCCTCCATCTAGGGCTTTGTTGACATTCTATAAGCCATGGACCAGGTTTTAATAAGCACAGTCTACCCTTTACAAAGCCAGATTGTGTCAGGACAATGGTTTGAAGGTCACCTATGTCTTTGTTGATAAGGTCCATGATTATTCTCCCTATGGCATGGCAGATACAGTTGGTAAGGCTTAGGGTTCTATAGTTCCCAAGGTTGGTTGACTGACACCGTTTGTGCAAGGTAATTACAGTTGCTGTGTTCCCCTCTACTGGGACAAAGCCAGTACTTACACTGTGGCTGAAGAGAGTGCCAACTGGTTCCACTAGGTCCTGTTTCAGACCATTTGGTAGGCAGCGTGGGATGTTATCCTGTCCCATAGAAGCTGTTTTTTTCCCATGGAGAGTGCTATTATGAACTGCTCTTTGTAGATACTAGACAGAGGACTGGTGACAGGTATGCTTTGGGGTATGTTTGGTGGGGACGAGGGAGGGGTGAAGTTTGCTCCAAACTGTTTGGTAGCAGTCCTCAGGGTCAGTATTAGTGGTACCATCCACTACTACATCTGCACAAAGCAGTCCCTTCACTTTTAGATTTCTGACATCACTAAAGTATGCCTCCTGATTATATTTAGCTAGAGATGCTATTTTAGGTTCATACATGGTTTAAGATGACTTTACAAGATAACTAATTGCCTTGTTCAAGCTGTGCAGGGTGCCCTTCCTCTGCTGAGTCAGTTTCCTCTTGTTCTTAAATATTACTTTCCTTCAGTTGTTGTATAACCTATGTATGCTTGACGCCCATAAGGGTGTCTTGTTTTCTGTGAGGACCTTGTTTTGATCCGTTCATGTTTAATTGACTCTATACATTTTTATAGGTGTTTATACAGGCCATTTATGCATAGTTGACAGTGGTAGTAGGGGTTTGCAACTACTTGTGGCATTGGTTAGGAGGCTATAGTTTGCTTTGGATAAATGTTTCATCCTTTCTGTTCTTGAGGGGGTGTCAGGTATGATTGTGAATGTGAATGAGACTGAATTGTGATCCCACCAGACAAGGGGGGCCAACACATGGGTGCTAGTGCAGAGAACCACTATGTTGATGAATACTACGTTTAAGACATTTGAGTCCCTTATGGGGGTATAGACTATTTGTTACACAGCATAAGTCCAGCAGTCTTAGGGTGACTGTGTTTGTGCACATATATGACTCTAAATCAGTGGAAGGCTAGATGTAATCACACAAGTCCAAGGTGTTTGGCTGTATTGTGAGTCACTCATGTAGGTCCAAGTAGGCAGAGTGGTACTCGTGGTTCATGGTGGGGGACCCATAGCTAACAATGATATGGAAGGGGGGTTTACATAGAGTTAGTTGGACTTGGAGCAGTGCTACAGAGTTGTACTCTTTGACCAGTCTTGCTTTGTATTTGTCTTTAATGAAGATGTATACACCACCACCTTTGGTTCTTTCATGCTTATTTTGATGTCTGAATGTGTGGAAGGCATTGTAACCTTGCATTGCCAGGGTCTCTCTCTGCAGTCTTGAACCATGTCTGTGTAACTGCACTGACATGGGCATCTTTCAAAGTAAGAAGTTCTTCCAGTGAGCGCAGTCTCTGATTTGCACTCCTTGTGTTAAGGAACATAATCTTTAGTTTGTCTCTAGTGCATTCCTTTACCTTGGGAATTTAGTTGTTCTGATGCTGCCTAAAAAGGCCACTATGGGGGAGGCAAGCACCTTCATATAGTACAGTGAGGTATGTCCCCAGTCATTTACTGCAACATTAGGTATGACAGATTCATAACAGTACTTACTGTTGAGCGACTTGAGTACATGCATGATCTGACAGACCTTGGCACCTGACAGGCTGCTGACAGTAACCTTCTCCTTGTCCAGCCTGGCAAGGGAAGCATCCGTGTGTCTCACTATTGAGCAACTTATGAACAAGACATTTGGTTTTGACGTGTTTTGCCTAAGGGGCTTATTGGCTGAGACACTGCTGTGTGTATTATTATGTGTAATGGATTCTGTTGGGTCTGCACTGTGTCCAGTAGGTTTGTACTTGGGAGGTCTTTGATCTTTAGTTAGGTTTCTAGTGAGTACCTCTGCATATGTGGGTTTATGTGTTGTGAGCTTGTTATGTGCAAGAGATGAAATGTGTGTGCTGACAACATGTTTGATATCTGGTTTGTTGTTATGTGAGGAAATTGATTCCACATTCATAGTATAGATACAGCTCTCACATGTTTTTTTAGTTTGTTTTAGCAGTAACTGGTTTTCAGTATACATGAGGAAATTATTATGTTGCATCAGGATGGCCATGTAAATCAGGCTGCCTGTAGAAATGGTGGGAAACTATCCATCCACTGTGGAAGGTATATACTCCAGTAACTAGTGGGAAGTGGGCTAGATGGCCCAGGTTTTAGTGTAAGACTAACAAAATGCATCTATTCTATGAAGGGCTAAGGTTACAAAAATGTGTCAATGTTTCACAATGCACAACTGAGCTGCTCACAGGGCAGCAGTGCAAGCTCTGAGCAGCTATAGTAAAATTAGTGCAAACCTGGCAAAACACAATGCTGGAATACAAGTGAAGTTAAAGTATTTTAAACAAGTAAACAAAGAGAAAAGCCAACAGTGAGCCTTATTCTAGCAATCCCCAACTCAGATAGGTTCTTTGCTGCACAGTTCAGCAGCAAGGGTGCAGGGGGTCCTTCTTAATGTAAGACGGCTGGTTTTAATGCTCCAGTGATGTCAAACAGTCTAGCTTTAACAAGCCTGAATTGAACCTATGCTATAAAATGCATAAGTACTAGAAATACAAAGTGCAGAAAATCGCAATCACAACAGAAAACGAACAATTTAAATAAAGCAGCAATTCAGTAGAATACTCCAACAAGAATGTAGACAACAAATCTCCCTAATGTGAAATACGTGGACTGGAACCAAAGTGCTTAAATCAGAAATAAGATACTTTCAGAATAACAGACACAAGCCTTCAACCAGCAATTCCCAGCTTAGAAGGGTGTAGGCTATCCATCCCTGCCACAAGGGTCCACACCACAAACCTTCCTAATGTAAAATAATTGGTTTGGAGGCCAAGTGCTTAAACCATAACAAAGACACTTAGAACAACAGTCACAATAAACATTCAACCAGCAATTCCCAGCTCAGTAGGGCAGAGGCTACCATCTCCTCTCACAAGAGTGTAGACTACAAATGTTCTCAACATAAAATAACTGGCTTGAAGCCCAAGTACTTAAACCAAAAGTAATAGGCTTAGAATAACAGTTAAAATGTAATGTGATACCAGAGAGATGACAGTGACATGTCTTTTAGTGCCCACATACAACATGTCATAGTTAGTAGGCCATGTGTCATCTTTATGAGAAAACCCTGTGTTCTGTCCAGCTGTTGCATGTGTCTGGTGAGGTTCATGCAAAGGAGAGGATTATACTGTATTACTGTTCTAATGAGTTTGACTACAGTGCTGTCAGACAATCCTGAGATCTGAATGTATTGGTGTCTTATGATGTGCACCATATGTATGTACTGGAAAACATTAAAAAGAAAGGTTATAAAGTAATGACACATATTGCAGTTCCTGACTTCACAACCCTTACAAGAGAAAACACTAGAAAGTACTGATATGATGATGCCATCCACTGTATCATTTGGCAAGGCAAATTTAATTGATAGGTGAAGTTATCAGTTCAACAACACAAATGATACACCATGAGTTAATGTAGCTATGCACCCTGAGCATCAGACACAAAGCCTTTGCATCCCTGAATCCAAAAGGGAGAAAACAGGGCTACAGCACAGTTATCATCACATGCATAGTGTAATGGGGGGCAGGTTGACAGAAAAGGTCAGTGAGTTTGGGTAAGGGAGAAAGGAAAGCAGGCAGGCTGTATGTGGGTAAGTAGGGGTCCTCCATGTGAAATTGGTGTGTGAGAATCTGTGTGAACTCAGCCAAGCTCAGTGATAGATCTACATATTGGTATGTTGGATAGGTGTGAGCTATGCATGGTAGAGGTGGCAGTTCATTATTGTCATCCTTGACCACAAGAACTGGCTCTGCCAGGAGTTGCACTGGCACCTCCATGCCAAATGTCAAATGGAATGCTGCTACCTGAGCATGACTGATGTCTGTTGGATGTGCTCCCTTCACAGAAACACCCAGGGCCATGACCTCATGTTCTGCCATGTCTGGGTGTGGATTATACACTCAATTATGGACCAGCAGACATACTGCCACTATGGGAGCATGATTGGGAATGGTCATTGGCTATCAGCAGATGTTGTTGCTGACTAACACCCACAATGATGCCTTTACCATCTCAACCAAAGTTCCATCACAGGCGCTGCTCTTTACATGACAGATACCCCTCAGTCAATCACATATACCCCTCATTGCAATGTGTCATTCATCCCATCCAAGGAATCGGAACATGATGAAGGCAGTCACCCATGTCAGTCTGTGCCACATCCACAGCCCTGAGCATTTGACTGGAGCACCTTTCTGAACATGCCTGTGCTTTCATGATGGCCCTAAACAAATATTGTGGTTCACAGTGAGAGACACCTGCAACAGATGGGGGTGTGACAACAGAACCCCTCCGAGCACCCCTATCAACCTTCCTGTGTGGCACCTTGCCAACACTTTGGCTGCAGCCAGACTCAACAGCCACTGAAGTCAGGGTAGCTACACTTCTCTCCTCAATGTCATCACCCTCCCCTGTCCTATATCTGTGGCCTCAGTGGACTGAGTATGTGTAGTCCTACTGGCTGTGGCTGGGGAAAAAGGAAAGGGATGGCTGGATGTCAACCTCTGTGACATATTCAGTCTTTGCACTCCCAAATGTGCCTGATTTTCACCACCATCATCTTCAGTGTCTGATGAGACACTCACATCAGGTGGCACAGGGCCCACACTCCCAATGTCATGATCACCTGTGATAAAAGGGAGAAACACAGGCATACATTAATTCCTGCACTACTATGGTGCAATATATGCTAAACAACTAGCAGTGCTGCTACTATTACAGACAATACAGCAATACACACAACAGACCTAAAATAACACATTATATTTATATAAATTTATCTGCATTACTAAAATAACTTTACTTGGCTTACCAACTGCAGGAGGCATACATCATGGGATCCCTGATGGTCATGAAATTAGATAAGAAAGACATAAGGCCATCATCATCACACTTAACAGTAACACAGGGGGTACTACATGCACTCCTTTCAATCTGCATGAAGTATTAGTTCAACAAGAACTTGGCTGACAACTACACATTGAGCTTATCATTTTACCAATCTTCAATTCTCCCCCCAAAAAAAGACATGTGACACAGGAGTAACTTTTATTTAAATTGTTTTACTATACAACAGTATTCAACTGGTCATATAACAAGGCCTACCTGGAAGCTATTTCTGTGACTGAGAAGGAGGGGCACCTACAGCAGTCACAAATTATGGGCCACTCCACTGTGAGTTGTCTTGTTGTAGAAGATTCATCAGGAATTCCTCATGGGTGTGGGGGGGGGGGGTGAGATAGATGCTAGAAAACTGGATATTGTGGTCCAAGAAAAGAAGACAAAAGTAGCACTTATCATTGAGATTGCCACACCCAGTGACTGCAGTGTCCTGCGTACAGAGAGACACAAAGAAAATATCAGGATCTGCAAGCAGAACTAGTGCAATGTGGAAGAAGGATACCCAAATAGTTCCAATAGTAGTAGGAGAAATGGATCTTATAAAAAGAGTCTAAACTATTATTTAGATATGCTACCAATACATGTAACTCCGTACGATCTGCAGAAGGAGTCATTGCTGGGCACATTGCCTGTGCTACGAAGAGCACTTTTGGCTGACATTGAAGAGTAAAACAATACTAATTTCATGAACTTTAATCATACTTTGACTTAGGAATGGAGTCCATTCCCATCATGGTATTAGAAACCCAAAAGGTTTGGAGAAATTAAAAAAGGGGTGACAGGTGGTTCTGCAGCAGTTACCCTCTGGTCTCAGGAACAGCAGCTGCATGCCTCCATGCAGATGTTATTACCATATGTCAGTGACCCTGTAGCCTGCCATAGTCTCAGCCTCTCTGTCATATTGGGACGATTCCTTCAAAGAAGAAAAGCACCATGATGACAGAGCACATCAACAATTATTGCATTCTCTGCCTTACTGAAGGGAGGGGGGGGGTCTGTGCCTCAATGACATTTTCAGTCCTAAAAGATAACAGAATAATAATACACATTATATCACATAAATACAAAATAACTTTTACCTGATAAAACAGTTAAGGTAGGCAGTCAGTAGTACCCAGTGGAAAAACATAAAACATACTACAGATGTAAAATACTAACATCAGACAGGATGCAAAGCAAGGAGATCAGCAAGAGCAACATATCCTTGTATGTGTCATAGCAGTAATTCAACTTTGCCCCCTAAAAATAACAGTCCATTCTAGTTTGCGGCATAACAGTAACTTCTTTTTGCACCCCCACCCAGTAAAGAACAGACACATTAACCATTTTGTTAATAAAACACTTTTGAAATGGTAAACATGTATTCAAAGACCCTCTCCCTGAAACATTTGTACATGTGTATCACACAGCTTACTATTGTCATATATTGTCAATCATTTGTACCTCTGAAGTGGCTTGACAAACAAGGCCATGCCATCAGTACACTTCTAACTAATGCATACAAATAACAGTGTAAAAGGATCTGCTTCACATTATTCATTAATATAGTCTAGCATATGCATTATGTAGGTAACAAAATGACAAAATACCTGCTGAAGTTCTGTAAAGATAGCTTTGGAAATATTTTGCTTTTCTGAACATGTAGCAAGTATCCTTACCACCAGTTTGGCTAGCTACACATTTGCCTTTTTATAATGGAGTAGATTATTAATGGATTGCATCTGTCTAGGCTGTGTTTCAGAGATACTAATTATATCATAAGCAGCTGAATTGCATGCTTATCAACCAATCTGATGTAGCTATTCAACAAGTTATAGAACAACCATGTAGACTCCGTGCTGTTTTTTCCAGTGGATTTCTAAAGTAGTGGAGTACAGACACAGAAAGTTGACACAGACAAAATGTTAGCAGATGCTGCTGCTTAACTCCATGTGTATGTGCTACGGGCTGCAGGCAATGCTGCTGTTGCTGACAATAGGCCTAGGCCAAGAAAGAGAAGAGTTTTCAGGCCACATTTAACTTATCACAACATTCCCAACATGGACATTGTAGAGTGTTACAGGTGGACAGGGATACAAGACAGGAACCATGTGACCTCTGCCAGCCTCAACTCAGAGCCACAGCCATTATCTCCCCATGTGTTGGCTGTGTACTGCTTGCATCACAGTCAGCCATGAACTGACACTGTGGCAACTACTGCATTTACTAGGCAAATTCTGAACATGTACATTATTGTATAATAATATTATAACATGTCCTTGTATTTCATCACTTAGTACAGTAAGCAACTACAAGGTGGGAGATTTGTACAGAAATTAATGTCACATGTGACAGCAGAGAGTTATTTGTCTTGTATGTATCCATTAGTAAGTAGCAGATCTCATGCCTCAAAGATTCACACACTGATACCTTCCCAAAGTAATGATGATCACTGCATACCCTTAGCTTAGCACCATACATTTGTAATGGGAAATGATAGAGAGAAGTTTGAAAGTAATGACACATAGCAGTTTCTGGCTTCACCACCCTCACAAGATCAAACCAGCAGGATGCAAAACAAAGAGAGAAACAAGAGCAACATATCCTTGCTTGTGTCATAACAGTAGCTCAGTCTGGGTCCACCCCCTTGAAAGAACATTATACCCTTGCAGGTGCCATGACAGGAACCCACTTTTGCCCCCCCCCAAAAAAACCAGCAGTCTATGCTTGTTTATGTCATCCAACCTTTGATGGCAAATGCATATCACAGTGTTCACAGTTAATATCCTCACACATTTTACAGTAAATGATATAGACTGGCTAACACACTGCATGTCTTTGAGTACTGGTCAAATAACTGACGAATGACCAAGAAACACAGAAAGGTAATACACAGCTGTATATTTGCAAGGAGTAATCATAGCAGGTTGTGTGACCACTAAATGCACTACATCCAAATATATTACACAGAATACATTTACAAATAACAATTCATGCCTTGATATCAGTGTACATTCAGTTGTACTTGGTCATGTGAGGAATTATGCCACACATCTGCTGCAAAGCTGTTTGTGGGGCAAAGATGGATAAGTCCCCCATCTTGTTTTCTGACAGTGCATTACAGTGAGAGTTGGGATCTAGGCTTATGTAGGCTTATCTCATGTGTACTAACAGTTTCTACTGTGTATGTCGTAGATTGATTTTCTGCATTTCAACTAATTCTTCATTTTTTATACTTGTTTTATTTTTTGGGGGGACTATTTGCATGACATGCAGCTTAGCACAAATGGCTTAGGCTATGTGCATCATGTTGGTGCTTAGAGCAGCAGTGCACAAACTGGACGAATGGGCCACCCAGGTAGCAGACAGAATCCAGACATTCACAAACATACACTGGATACATTTGATTAATACAACTGGCCATCACACAAAAAAATTTCCCAGCAGCGCCCACTGTCGCACAACATGTTTGCTCAATGGTAAGCTCTATGCAACACTTTCAAATGTTGCAAATCCAGAAAGTGCGCACTCCAATAAGCATAATACCTGTACTTGGTGGGAAAACATCATTCTATATCGGTCTTGATCTGTGATAGGCATGGTAGGACTTCCAGGGGAGCTTTTCACATTCCATGCTCAAATATGGGGTATCCAGCAGTCCAAAGTGTTTGTAGGGCTCCTAGTGAATGAACATGAGCCTAGGTTTTTTCAAATGGACTAGTATGGCTTGGATTATAAGGCAGAGGCATGGAGTAGTCTGGCCTGTTCTCTGATCAGTGTTACTGGTATCCCCCGCACTGGTGAACAATGTAGGAATCACTACAGAGACCTCAGGATGAGGAAGAGAGATACCCTCAACCATTGGATCGAGGAATGTAGGACTGGGGGCACCCCACAGATGTGTAAGTATCACTTACAGAGACTACTTTTCAGAATTAAAAGCTGGATATAGTCAGGATTGTTATACTTAATGGTATTCTCTTCTGTTTTTTCCACAGCCATCACAAACTGAGAACAAGATGTGCGAACCCATGCCAATAGATTGGCATGGATGTGAGACACATGGTATGTATGTATCCCAAAGGTAGGGTTATTTTTGCATTAAAAGTTACAATGCATTTATTGGTTAATTAGACAGTTGTATCATACTGAGCATTAATTTCTAAACTTTAACAGGAAAGTATGCATATATCACTCTGGAGGGCAAAACAGTTCAGTATTACACAGTAGTCATTGTTGTGCCTTCAAAATCCATACTTCGCAAATATACATTACTGATAAGTTTTCATTGCTTCGCTTTGGTGCACTGTACACAACATCGAGCAATAATTCTTTAAAGAAAAGAAATGGGAAAGACAGGAAAGTGGTGAAATGGGGAGCAAGCACAGGGAAGAACAATGTGAAAGGAGGGAAGGAATGTGCAGGAAGGATATAGGAAAGAACCTATCCATACCTTCAAGAATAAAACATGAATATATATATATATGCACAAATGTTGCTGAATTTGGACTGTCATCTTCAGAGAGAGGGGTAACCAGAACACAGTCTTTTCTATTGGGAATTGGATGGAATGATGTGTGTCATGAAGATACATGTGCAAAATGGAGAGCTATGTATGGGATGATTTTTTTTCTTTTGTTTTTTTGTGGGATAGGTTCCAATTTTTTTTTTTTTTTTGAGAGAGAGAGCACGAAGAATGTTGGGGAAGGGCTGTAGCAATGTCTGGGTGAGGTAAGTTGGATAGATGCGGAAGCAATTGCACACAGACAAGGCAAACAAGACAAACAAGACAAAAGACAGGGATACTGAAGGGCACATGAGGTGGGGGAACACCCTGGTTGCAGACAGAGTGGGAAATCCAGGTCCCATGCACATCAAGGCAGTTGACAGTGAGAATCTCACCCTCACCCAGTCGACTGTCATCACTGCAACCAAACTATGCCTCTGGCTACATTGCCCAATGTCTGCACCTCCTACAAGTGCTTTGCACAAGGATGGAGAACAGTTGCTTCATCTGATGTAGGTGTGTGCCCACAGTGCAGTGCACAACCCTATCTCTGGCAGCTCCTGTTGGATGATAAACTGACTATCTCTGCCACTGCTCCCAGAAGGAGCCACAGGCCAATCCTCTGGGGCAGAACTACCTGAGAGGCTGGGTAGTGCAGAAGTGGAAGAGGGGGTGCTACCAGGTTGTGCATTAAACATGCTGGGCAGCTGTTCTGTAGCTGGTGGTGTGGAGACAGGAAGATCCCGTGGGAGAGTACTACCCTGCTGCGCTGTAGGAAAAACAAAAAAAATTAAAAAAAAAACAGAGAGAGAGAGAGAGAGAGACAGAAGGATTGTTGGGGTGAGAGAAAAAAGGGAGAACATTAGGAACTTCACATGTGAAATACAAAGCACTGATGCAATTATTTGACTCTATTCTGGTAACTTTGTTTTTAACACTACAAACTCCTAATATGTTTCTTCTTTACTTTTAAGACTACCCAGTTTATAACAAAGGCACACTATTGTACAGATTGCAGCCACCATTCCTTGATGTGTGCATATATTGCACATATTCATGTCCCAGTTATACTGATTACAGTTTACATATGGTCATTTGTGACACACTGATATAGAGGTATGAAGTTACCTTCCAATAATGATGAAAACCTAACAGTATTGTATATTTGGGAAGTGTGCCTTTTGAACCCACAACTGATGACCACTCTCAAATACTGTACTTTTCTTTTGTCCTAGTCTACTGCATGCATACTTTCTTTTTACAATTTAGAGCTGCATGCTCACTGTTATTTGAGAATATGGAACCATTGCTCTGTGGTGCAGACTAAGGCATGCATAGTTTCTATACATTTGGGATAGGCATGCTCAATTTGATACAACTGTATCAAGCACCAACTAAGAGGACCTTAACTTTTAATGCTACAAAATTATTATACAAATTATTATTATTATTATTAAAATACTATTTAGACAGTACTATTATGATGCATACATAACACATGCTTCTTGCATCCTTAACAAACATGCAACATCGGACCTGGCATTTGAGGCTCACTCTGCAACAGCTGTGAAAAAAACAGAACAGAGCAGAACATCATTGTGAATACTAGTCTTGACTATATTCAGCTTTTAACTCTTACAATTACTCACTGAAATTGATAATTGCACATGTGTGGAGTGTCTCCTGTATGAAAATCCCCAAGCCATTGTTCGAGGGTAATCTGCTTCCTCCTCCGGAGGTCATCAGAGTAATACCTGCACTGCTCACCAGTGTGGGGGATACCTGTATCACTGTTTAAAGCCCTTGCAATAGTATACCAGGCTTCACATTTATATTCTGAGCCTGAACAGTCTTGCTGCAGCAACTGGGGCTCATGCTCCTTAACTACAAGTCCAACACAAATGATGGACTCTTGGACACCCCACCTCTGTGCCTGAAAGTGCACACCCTCTCAAGCAAGTACTGACATGCCTGCCATAGATCAGCCTCGATGTATAAGGAGTATTTCCTGCCCATTGCATTTTATATGTTGATGTTTTCCCACCTATTGCATGACTCCCACTTGCTGAGAGTGCGCACATTTTGGTTTTGCAACATTTGAAAATCTCGTGCATTGCTTACCATCATGCAAACACATTAGGTGAGGGTGAGTACTGCCTGGCACCATGTTTTCGTGATGGTAAGTGATGGGCAACAGTGACAAACAATGTAATTTCTAGATTATTAGGTATACAGGCACTTGTGTAAATGTGCTAGTCAAATGAACCATGTTTACAGTTCTCCTTAAGGGGTTGAGAAAACAGTTCTGTATGTTGCACTTCATTGCTATAATCTGCAGTCTCACAATGGTAAAACAAAATTTGTATGCCCTTTACTGGAACCCAGGACCATGTGAACTCCACACCTACACTTAACACCTGATGACACAGGATTACTGACACCATATGCTCTATCTTAGTAATTATTGTAAAGTCATTGCTTTTAATATTAGCGCAACACTGCTTACTGTGTTTGCACGATAGGCAGTATTATTAACTGAATGCATCAACTTTATGTCTGTGGCTGTCTTGAACCTGTCTACAACCTGTATGGTCCATTCCTGCAGTTTGTGCTCTGCTGCACTTCGTGCAAACCAGGTGAGCACAGTCAACATGTTTATGTTAAGCAGCACATTACAGAAACACTGGCCTAAAAAATAAAAAATGAAATTAAAACACAAAAGGGAGACTGTCCAGAGTTTTGCAGAATGTCCAGATGTTTGCATCATATTTTTTGTCTGATTCTTGTAAAATGTGTGATTTACTGGGAAATCACTGAAGATCGAAGTCAATATATAATAACATATATTTCTGTTACATATGTCACATCCTTCAAAAAATACATGCTAACACAAAGTAAAGCAGTCCCTATTTTTAGCCCTTTGTACCCCTACTAGTTTAGTGTCTGACCATATTTCTTGTAATAAAAGGTTGTGTGGAATAATCCATATTCAATGTGCGGGTTTCTTGGCCAGCAACATTGGTGCGAGCCATGAAACCATGCTTACACGGACTGCGCATTATTAATATTCATGGCATGATGCCCCATGATGAGCAGTATTGCGTACATGAAAACTCCCTGTGTAGGCTCTGTGCAGAACCTACATGGAGTTTATTGAATCCAGACCTTACTTTCCTTGTGTTAGATGACTATATTAGTTATTTGGATATTATAGTAAAGAAACAGAGATGCATAGTGTTTCATTTTAACTATGTATAGGAAAGCTCTATTTCCAAATTCCTGTCTTCATTTTAACAGTTGCTATACTGCAAACAGAAAAAATCCCAGTGAAGGAACATATGGTCAGATTATCCAGTATTAGATGAAGGAATGCTCTCAAAAGAAAATTAAATATTAAAAAAGCATGTTCATTCTGAGAGTGTACCAAAATGACTTACTGACCCATTAAAGTAGTGAAACGTTGGCTGGCAAAACAACAAAATTCAGTTGAATATTGGGTGTGAATGCAAAGACAATAAGTAATATAAAGAGCAGTTGAATCACAAGCAGAAAGATTTTTTGGGGTGGGATCTTGCTAATGACCTATTCTACAAACACTGGTGCTATAAAAGATATTAGTAGAAAGTACAATACTTTTGAACATATGGACATTTTACTAACTTTGCCTGACATCCATATATAAACATGGTAGAAATAATAAAAACATCAATGACTAAAACCATGGTTCTGCTTTTGATTTTGGTAGTAAAAGGAAGATGTAATCAGTGTAGATTTATAAATAAAGACAATGGTTTAATGGTTGAAAATTACAACAGTAGTTTCCTGTATATATATCTTTAATTATAATAATAGAAAAATGGTATATTTGGCAACCTTTCAAAGGTTTATATGTGTGTACTAGACTAACAACCACTAGGGTATTTTTAAGCCTATCCATGCATTCCAAATCTCTAATACATTCTGCTACCCTTGATAAGTGTAAGCAGGGATTTGGGAGAAGAAACATTTACAAGCAGGGATCTGAGAATGAATCATTTACAGGTTGCCTGTGCCCATTATAGACATATGATGCTGTCTATGATATGCACTGGGTGACATACGAGTCTATACCTAACCTTCTGAGTTTGCCAACAATGGTCTAGTGAGGTATTGCACCAAATGCCCTGGCCGGGTCAAGATAAGCAGTGTGATGCTCTCCTCCATCTCTTTGGTGACCTTCTCAAAGAAGTCCAGCAGGTTGAATAGGCATGGACTGTTCTTGGCGAAACCAAATTGGGCTCGGTCCAATGTCCAGAGGTTTTTGATGCCATTACTGATCATTTTTATGATAATTATTTCCATGGATTTGCATAAGACGCTATTTAAACTTGTGGGACTATAGTTTCCAGGGTCTGTAAATGGCCAACCTTTGTGCAGAGAGGATGGCTGCTGCTATTTTCCATTTGTTAGGCATGAACCCTGTTTGGAGATTATGGTTAAAAAGCAATTCCAGATGGCCTGATAAGTCATGTTTCATGCTATTTAGAAGGCATCCTGGAATATTGTCTGGGTCCATTGATGTAGTGTTTTTGGCCAAGAACACAGACATCAGCATTCTCTGGGGTGAGAGGAGCTTGTAGGTGTCGAGTTTCTTGTTTAGACTCCTAGCATTGAACAAGAAAAACCTTTACATTTTTTGGTTTTGATTTACTATGTCAGAAGTACTATCTGTTCCTCATTGTCTAAAAGGATGCTACGGGGAGGACAATGTTTTAGCAAATATTCAAAAGCCTAGTTGGAAGAGGTGTAGATCATCTCTGCAAAGCAATGTGGTCTGTTGACTATCTCTTTCCATGCTGGCAAATACTGTACCCTCTTAGAAAGACACATAATATTGTTTATCCACAATACCTGAAAGTTCTTCAGACACAAAATATAAAAAATGAAGCATAGGTTCATAGCTACTTACTAAACTATTGGCCCGTGATGATCTTTAAAAGCCCAACCATACATTGTTATGACATTTTTAGCATTTATATTTTTAGTATAAATAACCCAGAGATTAGTGGAGCATTTACATATTGCCCTTATTCATGATGAGCAAGGGATCTAAACCAGGGCTAAATTTATGGTTACCCATCCGTTTGTCCAGCTTACATTTGAATAGTGTAAAATAAGTACTTTGCTTTATTTGGGGAAGAAGCAGATTCCAAAGAAGTGGCATTCTCTGACATGCATATCTCTCCTTCCAACATAGGATCATAGGATCATAGGAAGTTACTAGGCTATTGGCCCTGAGGCCCTTACAGGCCTATCCAAGAATTTATCTCATGTTCCAACAAGTCAGCACGCTATGCCACTGTCCAGCAGGGACATAGGTGGAATCCCAGGGGTGTATTTTCTGTTCCCCATCCAGTTATCCAGGTTGCACTCAAAAAAGGTTTAATAAGGTACTCTGCTTTACATGGAGAGGGAGTCTATTCCACAAAATGGGGAGTCTCTGGGACACAACTCTGTCCCGCCAACAAGTCCTGTTGATGTCACAGACCAGGTTGTGGTCTCAAGTCCATGTTACTTGAGTGGAGCTTGATGTGCAGATATGCAAAAGTCTCATTAGGGCGGGGTCTGAGATTGCTTTGTATGCCAAGCAGAGGTCACCTCTGAGGAGTCTGTAGGAGACTGAGTAGAGGGACAGGGCTTTTAGCCTATCTGTATAGGGTAGATTTTTCAGGCCCTGAATTCTCTGGGTGAGGAATCTCTGTGGTCTCTCCAGCTGCTGCATGTGCTTTGCGAGATACATGCAAAAAGGGGCACTGCATTCAATAATCGGTATTATAAGGGAAGAATACAGGGATGTTATGACCACCTTGTCCCTTACTAATGAGGTGGGCCACATAGAAAGCTTTCTGTACAATTGAGGCAATATGGTGGTCAAACGTCAGTTTGCTATCAACCTGGGTTCCCAAGTCCCTCATGACTTATTGCATGCTTAGTGCCTTATTATCAAGATGATAATTTCTGGGAATGTCCTTCTCCCCAGAAGGGATGATGATACATTTTCTGGTATTCAGTTTGAGGCCATATTTCTGGCACCCATCATTTGTTTGGGTGAGACCCTCTTAGAGGATGTCCACATCACTAGGGGAATTAATGACAGCACCCAGCTTGCAATCATCTGCAGACTTGGTCAGCCATAACCTACTAGATTTGGCCCGCACCTCTGAGAAGTATATCCCAAACAGCAGAGGCCCCAAGACAGATCCCTGGGGTACACCCTTTGTTATGGATCTAGTACTTGAGGTGGCTTTCCTTATTTTGACTAGGTGGGTTCTATAAGTGAAAAACTTAAGATAAACCATGACCAACCTGGAAACGAACCTTTTATTAACGAAATTTGTTTAAGCGCTTTTCGGCTTACAATAGTTAGCCTTCTTCAGAACAATCAAGCAACAGGTTCCACATATTTTTTATAGTAAAAAAGGCGCAAAAACTATTAATGCCTCATTAAGCAATTAAATTTAAAAATGTTTTACAATTAAAGTGCACATGAATGACTTTTTCAGATAAACTCAAAAACATCCATTTCTGCATTATTAAAAGAAAATTATTCTCTAAACTAATTTTAACTAAAGAAAATACTACTTAATAACAGTATCCATAAATTTAAACATGACATAACTTTGAATGTGTATTTAAAAATAATAATAATAATCATACAATATGTATTAAAACCTATCTCGCCAAACTTTTTAATTTCAAAAGGATACCTATTGAAAGGGCATCATTAAGCCCGGGGAACATACCTGCATCTAATTTAACTTGCCATTTCAATTCTAATTCTAATAATTTTAAAGAATGTGGACCACCCCTAAAATTACATTCTAATTTATCAATAACCATGAATTTAAATGAGTGATCGATATAAGAGATAATGTGCTTCACTAGTGCATTATCAGCCTTCTTGTGGGAAATAGCATACATATGTTCATAGATTCTATCTCTGAGTCTCCGCTCAGTTTTTCCCACATAGAAGGCAGGACAACAATTGCACTTAGCTAAATAAACAATGTCTCTAGAATTACAGTTGTACCTGTTATGTAGTTTAAATATGACTTCATCTAACATGAAGAAATTGTTTACAAAAATATGCTTGCACATATTACAAGCCTCACATTTAAACATCCCAGTCGACTTCCTCAATGAATTGGCCTGAAACTTTAGGATGTCTTTTAAATTACGGCCACGTTTGAAAATAACCTTAGGTGCATGTCCTATCTTATCCATTAAATTCAAATTGTTTCTGAACAGATTCCAGTTCTTTTTTAATATATTAATACATGAAAAACTCATTTTTACATATGTTGTAGAAAAGTTATTAGTTCTATTAGAATTATTATTATTATTATTATTATTATTTCTGTGTAAAAATGAGTTTTTCATGTATTAATATATTTAAAAAGAACTGGAATCTGTTCAGAAACGATTTGAATTTAATGGATAAGATAGGACATGCACCAACTTTATTGTTAATGCTATGTATATTGAGATGTGCTGTAAACAGTGAGTTTGAAGGTCTGGTAGGGGTTTGTGTACTAGAGAGGTTAGGGCTATGGAGTTCAGTGGTAGGAGTATTCTTTGGGCTGGGACTTGGATGAATGTCCCCATCAATTAAGGAGTGCAGCTGTATTCTACATATAGGATTTAGAAGTTTACAATATTGGTGCAGTGATTTCCTAGCTTTTAGATTGCTATACCTGATGTGGGCCAGTCTATGATACTTAGCTAGTAGGTAGCTGGGTCTGGATGTAATGTTTATGTGGTTTTGGGAAATAGCTAATGTTGGTGTGGCAGTATGTTTGGCAGGGTAATGAAATTGTGGACTTATTGGATGTTCATAGGAGGTTAGCAGGTAGGCTATAGTTAGAGGAGGTACGAGTGAAACCAAGAGTAATATCTTTGTGTGTACTGGGGTAGGTAATATAGGCATTATGATTTTAGTTTAAGGTACTATGTGTGAGGTAAGGAATAGTTCTAAAAGGTAGAGTAAGGTAACAAGAAGGGGTGGGAATGTTAACGAGGTGGACCTTCTAATTGGCTATAAGGGGAGGGGGGTGTGGTTTAGAGGTATAAATGTAGGAGCACTGGGTGCAGGTGGTAATTGGGGGTGAGCCCATAGGGTGAACGGAGTGGGTATAGACAAGTGAATGAAGTAGCTCAAGATGAACAATCAGTGAATGCTGACTGCTAAAGGTAAGTTAAAGTGTAGGTAAGTATAGAGTGATAAGGAGTGCAGTGGTAGTGTTTATAGGATGATAGTTGGGTGCTTACAGAAAAGTAAGAGGAAAAGTGGAATAATGTTAAGAGCAAGGTATAGACATCAGAAATGTAGTATAAATATACTATAAACTTCTCTACTTGCAATATAAACAGTCTATTCTCTATCTCAAAAGCTCAGCACTTGCTCCTAAAGCATTTTTATATAGGTAAAGTACTTATATACTAAACAAAGTATTACATTAGCCTAGAATCCCCTTGAGTACCCATTTCCCTATAGGTCCCTGCTGACTCAGTTACACAGCAAACTTCTTCACTTTTTCTAGCATGTCGAAGGGTCAGTTGCTAGCATCCTCTCCTGTTCAGCTGGTGAATCTGGGCATCTTGAGGCAATGTTACAATTGCCTCATGTACACAGACAACCCACTCCTTCTCCCACAAAACACAAATGCATGTGAGAGAGGCAACTATATAGCCAAACTGGAGGCTGAGCTCTCTCAACTCAGGACTGGCAAGACCAGACAGGAGGAGAAGGAAACCACGCACACCACAAACCCAGTTTCACATAGAACTATCACAACTGCAAGACAAACACATAAACACACAAAGACATACTCGGAGGCACTGATCAAAAATCTACCAAAACTACAGAGGCCTCCAAAGACACCCAAGCAACTGCCACCTCAAGACATAAGACATGCAACACATAGTTCTCAAAGTCAGTGTGCTAAACAGTCTCAGCCCTTAAGGCCAAACACAATGCCAGACACACTTGTTATAGGTGACTCCATAGTCAGACACACTGACGTCCCACTCACCAGGCTGAACAAGGAAAAGATCACAGTAAGCTGCCTGTCGGGCGCTAGAATCCGCCACATAACACAATCACTCAGGTCACTCCACAGCAAGTACAAGTATGACTCAGTCATTGTCCATGCCGGTGTGAACGACCTGAGACGTACCTCCCTGGACTACATGAAAAGAGACATAGAGAAGCTCTCAGATTATGTAGCCCAGGCCGGTATGAACCTGACCCTGAGCAGTATCCTACCCTCACCAAGAATGATGCCACAACACAGAGATAAAATGATCAGCTTTAATAATTGGCTTAATTACTGGTGTCATTCTAAGGGGATTCAATGTCTGTCTGCCTGGTATGACATGCTTGACAAGCCACGCTGCTTCGCAAGGGATGGCTTGCACCCGTCACCCCTGGGCTTCCGGATATTGGCAAAGGCTCTTGCCACCCCCATAGTGCCTTTTTCAGGCAAGGCTCAAATGATAAACCTACCGCCCTAGAAAACAAAAATGGAAAAAAACTAAGGGTAATACTGCTCAATGCCAGAAGTCTAAACCTCAAGATGCACGCCCTCGAAGCCCTCCTCAGTATGGAGAACATCGATGTCTGTGCTGTGACTGAAACCTGGTTCAAGGCTCCTGAGAGCACCCCAGCACTATCAGGTTATACCTCATATCATGCATTCCGGCCCCAAAATCTGGACCGAACGACAAAAGGAAGGGTAGTATCCATATTCATAAAGGATACCCACACCTCCAGGTTAGTGGCAACGCACGAAGCATCGGAGACCATCCAGGTGCAATTAACCATAGGTAAAACTGCCCTACAGTTTGTAGCATGCTACAGACCACCCTCTCAAACTCAGGAAACCCACACAGCCTTCCTGAAGACACTGGAGAGTATGAATGTCTCTCCAAACACCATCATATTGGGTGACTTCAACTACCCAAACATAGACTGGGAACATTACTCAAGCCCAAACACCCTAGCCCAAAGGTTCCTGGAGTTCATAAACTCAAATGCTATGGAACAACTAGTCACCATTCCCACAAGAGGAGAAAATATACTAGACCTGATCATCACAAACATGGGGACAAAATGCTCCACACCAGAAGTATATCCCTCATTGGTGAGATCAGACCATAAATTAATCTCACTGGAGATCCACATCCCACCCCCAACCCCAGCAAAAAAGACCACAGTGAAGAAGTTCTCAAAAGCAAACTTCACACTTCTTAAGACTGGAGTGGTATCCTTCAAGGCCCCCGAGCCAGTGGAAACCACAACCCACGCTGCTGAAACCCTTACAAATGCCTTCTATGAGCACCTCCAGGAATGTATGGATCAAGCAATCCCTAATAAAATCAAGACCCTTTCCACCAAAGGCAGGCACCCGGTCTGGTGGACCCCAGCCATAAACAAACTCTACAACAAGAGGAGAAAGCTACTACATGACAGAGCAAAATCCCTAAAAGGGAAGGCATCTCTGATCAATACTAGCAAAAAACTACGATCACTCATAAAATCATCCAAGGCCAACTTTGAGAGAAAAATCGCTAAAGACACAAAAGACAATCATAAGGCCTTCTTTAGCTATGTTAGAAACCTGGGTGGAAACTCTCAGATATGCTCAGAATTAGTCCAAAATGATACAAAAATCACTGAACCCACAGACATTGCCAATATACTGGCAGACAGGTTCAGTGCAAATTTCTCCCCTCCCCCCCCAAAAGGAGAAATATCTATCCCACCAGAGTCTAGCCTCCCAAACATCTCAGATGCCCAGGTGAGAGCTGCTCTCTCTAAAGCAAAAAACACAGCATCAATGGGACCGGACGGTGTCCCCGGCTGTGTGCTACACGAACTCAATGAGGAACTAAACCCACACATAAGGCTGCTGTTTAATCTTAGCCTTACTACAGGATACGTACCCAAAGAATGGCGTACAGCAACTGTGGTCCCACTCCACAAAGGCGGTGCTTCTACGGACCCTGGAAATTACCGCCCCATAAGCTTGACGGGCCTTGTCTGCAAGGCTATGGAGAGGATCATAATGGAACTCATAAATAAAGACATTGGGGACCTACAGACACTGGATCCTACCCAATTTGGCTTTGTCAAGGGCAGATCCTGCCTCTTGAACTTGGTCGACTTTTTCAAAACAGTCACTAAGGCCATTGATGAGGGTAAGGCAGTTCACACAGCCTACCTTGACCTAGCAAAAGCGTTTGACACAATACCCCACTCGGGCATCATAGAAAAGCTCACCAGCTTAGATGTAAACCCATATGTCACAAGATGGGTTGTAAACTGGCTCAAGGACAGAACCCACAGGGTTAGAGTTGCTGGTGCCATGTCAGACTCTAAGCCGGTCACAAGCGGTGTCCCACAGGGCTCAGTCCTGGGCCCATCTTGTTCGGCATTTATTTTTCTGAAGTGCAGGCAAACATAGGGGGATTGTGGCTGACAAAATTTGCAGATGACTGCAAACTGGGCACCATAATTGACACTACATCAGACACAGACATCCTCCAGAGAGGTCTCATAGAAATGGATAACTGGTGCCAGAGCCATGGCCTTAAGCTAAATGCCAAAAAATGTATAGTCATACCCTTTGGGAAAAACAAGGTAACCCCTAATTACCACATAGGTGGTAATCCATTAAACACGGAAGAAGTTATCAGGGACCTGGGGACCCAAGTTGACAGCAACCTCTCTTTTGACACTCACATTGCCAAAGTGGTTAGGAAGACCTTCTACATTGCCCACCTGATCATGAAGGGATTCACATCCAGATCAGGAGAGGTCATTGTACCCCTGTACTCTTCACTTATCAGGCCAATGATTGAGTACAATGCCCCATTTGGAATGTACCTTACCCGACACCTGCAGCAGTTGGAAAGACCCCAAAAGTTCCTCACCAAAAGGATAAAGGGGCTCAAACATATGTCATACGCTGCCCGACTGAAGAAACTCCAGCTCTATTCAGTCGCATACCGTCTGCTCAGAGGTGATCTGTGCCTGACATACAAGGCCATGTCCAACCCGGAATTAATGGACATGCTCCACCTCAAAAAATCCAAATCCACCAGAGCCACGAGCAAGAGACTTAAACCTCAACACGGATATAAATAGGACGTGCTGGAGGGACAGATTCATCACCCAGAGACTCCCTACACTATGGAACAGAATCCCAGTCCATGTGAGGCAGAGCCCCTCACTGACTCTGTTCAAGAGAAATCTTGACGAGTGGATGGGAGATCATAGGTTTACCCCGGGAATCATCTCTGTGTCACTGCTGGACAGAGGCACAGCAAACTAATGGGTATAGTATTCTCATCCTAAGGGGTGGTGAAAGCCACACACACTCTGGCTAGGCTTATAAATGCCCTAGGGCAGATAGCCTAGTATGAACCTATGAACCTATGAACCTATGAACCTATAGGATAGTGGGGTAGACAAATGAAAGGGGACCGGATAAGGGTGCCACCTCGTGGACAGAGGAATGTATTACAGCAGTAGTTCTTTATGGGAGAAGGCTGGTCTAGGACTAAATATGAAGATTTGATCAGCTAAAAGGTAGCAATAAAGGAAAAAAAAGGATAGGTATTCTGATTACAGGGTACAAAGGGGGTATGGCTGCTGGTTGTCCAGGCTTGGAATTGTGCAATTACAAACACCTAGAATTAATAGTACCAGACATTGGCTTTACAGCCAGTATTAGGAAAGCACATACCTTCTTTCTTCCTTGCTTTGAAGAGTACAGGGATAAAAATACAGAATGATGAGACAGCAGGTAATTTGGAAAGGGTCCTTAGTTGTCAGGCTGGACAGTTGGGAACAGTTAGGGAGCAAGACAAAAATGCAGTGGAGAGAAAAAAACTAAACAAAATGTCCTTAGTATATTAGTACAGGCAGTGTGTCTAAGCTTTTCAGAAAATACAGCATTTGTACATTCATTCAGCAATGCTAGAAGCCATGGGATAAAATTACAAGCTAGTTAGTCCTAAATCTTACTTTGATGCATGTACATAATCAAGACACTGCTTAAGAACTCAAAAAGAATATTACAGACTTCAAGTACACAATGTTTTAAGTTCTAGCTAGGGAATACATTACTAATACTACAATGCTATAGTTCCGTTATCAGTACATCTTCCAAGGGACAGATATGCTAGGTATGAAACAGGCCTGACTAGAAGGCATACCTAGGGTATCCAGTTATTTCAGGTTCATTAGTAAAAGATCACCAGAGTAAGCTATAGCACTACTACAACAGTTAAAAGAAGCACAGCATCTTAAAATGTACACCAAGGCTAAGAACACTGAACAGTTATTTAATTGTACTATTGTTTATATAGTTAACAAGGGAAGACTACTTGATTTTGTTGCTCACAGACAGCACTCTTAATGTAATCAGTACAATTGCAATGTATATGCCTCTATGTTTAGTAAGTTCTATAAGACTGAGTCTTTCTTTAGTAAGCCTCTATGTTTAGTAAGTTCACAAGCTTATACTGTTTAACATGTTTTATTTTGTGTTGAAAAGAGAGTTTGGTCTCTTCAGTGGGTGTTTATTCCCCATCAAAATTGTGAATGTGCAGTAGGTCTGACAGAATAGGATCAGTTGAGGTTTTGTACTCAAGGCAGAGATTTGTCATCAGTAGCCTCTATGATACTGATAAGAAGGACATGGCTTTGAGATGTCTCTGTAGTTTTTATTATTTATGTCCTTCATTTTATCATCAAGAAAGTGTTGTGGGCTTTCAAGATTTTTCCCCAGTTTGGACAGGTACATTCTGAAGGGGGTTTTATACTCAGCGGTTGGCCTGATGAGTGTGGAATACACTGGATTGCTCACATCACTAGACCTGGACAACATGCCCTTACTAATAAGCTATGCAATGGGAAAAAAAAACACTTTCTTACAATAGTGGTTACATGGTGCTCAAAGAACATTTCATTGTCTACATAGTTTCCCAAGTTCCTAACTACTGGCTCAATTTCCAGGGATGTGTTGTCAATGTGACAGCTAAAAGGGCCTTCTTGCTTATTGAAGGGAACTATTATATATTTCTTGGCATTCAGTTTTAGTTTATGCTTTTAACACAAACTATTGGGTAATAGTTTATAGGTTACCTATGTCCTTATTTATTAATTATGTAATGATCCCTTCTGTAGCCTTATAGATGACTGGTGTAACTTATGGGTCTATAACTTCCCAGGTCCATTGACACCTCATGTTTGTGCTGTTCCCCGTTTGCCTGAAGAAAAGCCTGCTTGGAGGTCAATATCGAATAGCCTCTGTAGGACTAAGATGTCCTGTTTCAGGCTGGTTAGTAACCAGACCAGTGTATTATCTAACCTCATAGAAGCAGTGTTCTTGGCCTTTGACAGTACATTGAAGACTTGCTCATGAGAGATTTTGGGGGTGTAAGTATGGGTATGAGATCTGGAAATGGAAGAGGGGAGAGATGGATGAAGTTAGAGCTAAATCTATCCTCAAGTAGACTGACTGTGTTATCTGGATCTGAGTATTTACAGTTAACTCTGTACAGCACTGGACACTATTTCTAAGGTCCCTAATACAGTTAAAGAAGGCTTTGTGGTTGCCTCACGTCTGCTCTTGGTTGATTTGATCAGGTTCCAGATTATCTGTTAAGTTTAGCAAGAGCTGCTTGTATCCTGCATGTTCCATTTAGTTTTATGTGTAATGAGTGTTTTTGTTTATTATAGAGCTTGCTTATCTTTGGGTTCCAGTGTTTTGGCTTACTTTTGGATTTTTCATTGTATTTACTAGAATAAGGGCAGATCAATCTATGCAGCAGTATATAAGGGTCTATAGCATAACAGCAAAAGCCCATTTCAGCGAATATGTAAATGCTGACACATATTGTGTGAACCACGAATACACCGAACACCCTAAACTGCAAAATTCAAAATCTCGAATTGGCATAGTTGGCCCTTCTGCGGTATAGCTCTGTAAGATAATTGTGCAACAGTTACGGATCTTAGGGTTAGGGTGCGCATTAAGTTAAGTGCATAGATAGTAATGTATGTAAGATTTAGTGTAGGGTTAGAAGTAGGGTTTTATTAAGTGTATGTGTGTGGATTATTTGTTTTGTTTGGGTCTAGCTCAATAAGGTAAGTGTGCGATAGTTACGGACCTTAGGGTTAGGGTGTGGGTTAAGGTAAGTGCATAGATCAGGGGTGTCCAACCTTTTGGCTTGCTTGGGCCGCATTGAGTGAACAGAAATGTTCTTGGGGCCGCATATAAAATATATCATATAGTTAACTCTTTCGTTGCTCCGGAAGACCACAGTCAACCTCCTGGCTGTACTGTAGGTGCATTTGAACAATGAATAAATGTAATAAATGCCTAATATTTGCCTTAAAATTCTAATTCTCATTCTAATTCTAATTCTCTAATCTAACAGTTAACTCTAACATCTTAGTTAATATCTCTCTCTCTCTCTCTCTATATATATATATATATATATATATATATATATATATATATATATATATATATATATATATATATGTATTTTACAAATAAACAGATATTCATTACAGCACTAGCATTTCTCACTGGGAAAACCATTCCAGCAGTCCAACTACATAAAATGTCAACATCAGCAGTCTTACAATACTATAATCCACAAAAATAACCCAACAAATTTGCAATAAAGTAAAGAATTCACATTACTGACTTAAAACAATTCTGAATAAGCTACAAAAGGGTCTCACCCAAACAGATAACTGGTGCCAGAAATATGGCCTCAAGCTAAATGCCAAAAAATGCATCATCATCCCCTTTGAGGAGAGTGATGTCCCCACAAATTATCACATTAATAACAATGCTGTAAGCACGCAATAAGTTGTATGGTACTTGGGCACCTAGGTTGATAGAAACCTGACTTTTGACCACCATGTTGTCTCCATTGTAAGGAAAGCTTTTTACATGGCCCACTTCATTAGTAAAAGTATCTCATCCAGGGACAAGGAGGTCATAACATCCCTGTATTTTTCCTTTACAAGAGCCATTATTGAGTGCAATGCCCCTTTTGGCATATGCCTCAGCAAAACATCTTGCCAAAAGAAAGACTACAACCATTTCTGACAAAAAAGGTCAGAGGACTAAGTTCACTATGTTATCCAAACAGACTAAAAAGCTTCTTGCTTTCCTCTGTCTCTCACTGGCCCCTATAAATGTCATCATTGGCTTGCTTTCCAGGCTAAGAAAGATCCTGCCTTAAGAGACTTCCTCTACCTCAGAAATACTGGTTATACTTAAAACGCTCACTACAAAGACCACAGCCTTCACTGCAACGTAAACAAGCCACTTTTAATTGACAGGGTCTTGACATACAAACCTTCAACTTCTGTAAAAGCTCCTCTCATTATCAAACAATGTAGTTCAGCAACACTATGGCTGGATGGATAGCCATAAATGTAGTCCTTGGGTAAGTAGCATAGCCTTCATCAAACCAGATGGAAAATCCACATACTAACCTTTCCCAGCTGGATGGCTAAGATCTAATATTGGTTACTCAAGTCTAGTTGCCCAAGAAGAGGGGCATGTTTAACTAAGAATTCCATTTGCAAAATTATATTCAGTATACATATTAAATCTCTCTCTCTCTCTTACACACACACACACACACACACACACACACACACACAAAAGTCCCTACTTGTAAAATAGGTAACCTCAGTAATCACATGACACACACTCACTGAATGAAATTGTCTGGAAGTCAAAATATCTGAAAAAAAATCATAATAGAGATGGATTCATCCATGAAATTTCCCACCACCAAAAGGACCATCAATAAATCAACAAAACTGCTCGGCAAAAAGTAAATCAATAAGAAAACCATAAACTATAATGCTACATACTGGTGTAAACATATAACTTGTGTCAATCCCCAGGTTAATCCATACCAAAAGATTGTTTCAGAGCTTCAGCTATGTACAAACAGCTTTCTCCTAAAAACTTTACTCATTGATATTTGCTTTGCTGTAATTATAACTGTAAAAAAATGTTTAAGTTTATTCTGTACCTCAGTGATTCTCACTGTTGCGAGATGTAATCTCTGCCACATTGTATGAGTACTACATCCATAATTTGCTCTCTCTTGCTCTCATATATTGTATTATATTGTTTTGTGTTATTTTTGGAGCTTTTCTCCCCGGGCCTCCGCTGAAAATGGACCTGTGTCCAGTCGGACTTTCCCGGTAAACAAATGTAAAATAAAATAAAATAAATAAAAATAAACTTTCCTCCAATCTAAAGCCATTTGACATTCAGACATTTTAATTTGTGCAGAAGTTACTCACAGATTGACAGTTTACTGAGTTGTAATGCTGACCTTCGCTTTTGAAAAAAAACAAATTCCCAGACTTTGTCAATAGCTCAAAGTGTAGAGAGGATTATTTATTTATTATATGTTTATTTATTTTTGGCAAACATCTTTAAAACTATTAAATTGATTACACACCCAGAAACACAGAAAAGTTATTGCGATTATGTAAACCACAGACTGCTGCAAGAAATCAAAGTCACATTGGCACTCTGTGCTTATGTCTGAACAGATGAATCGTACCTGTCAATTCCAAAAGAAGTAAAGTTGCTTAATAAGAAGGTTATTTGCAAGGTTACATGGCAGTTTATACTGGAAATAAGCAGAGATATTAAAAAGGCTCTGTTTTTCATAATTATGCCGAAAAGTCTTCCAAGGTAAATACAACTTCTGATTTAGTATGGAACCATACCTCTCAACCTTAGAGCAGGAAATCTGGACAAAGCGAAAAATAAAAGTGGGACACAGACCCAAAAATAGTTATGCATCACAGACACCATTGAAACAACTGTAGCTGCTAACATTATACATCACTTATAATCTTTCTATCCCATTATTGTCAGTTAAACATTATATGGCTCATTCAGTCCTGCCTTCTTTTGCATCAAACAAAACCATGCTTTGAAATGACAAATGCATTAAAAATAATAAATAAAACACATTGCATCAACATCCTGCAACTTCCTACCTGCAAGTAAAAACAGAGCTTTCATTGAAACTAGGGCTGCTTGTTTCCCCAGAATGACAGCTCTCCCTAATTAAGTCTAATGGTATACAATCTACCAGTATCTGGACTACCTGAAATAAATTAAATTATGGCCTGTAAATTGAAAATACACTTTGTTTAATTAAACTATATTTCTAAGCCCACTTACTATATTTTTTCAGTAACATCCCAATATCCATTTCCAGGTCACTTTACAAGACATTGGCAGTGGTAGACTTGGCATCCTTCAGAACCCCACAGGCCCACGCTAATACATTGTCCATTAAATGTAAATATCCATCCACTGTAAATGGCAAAAAGCTATGTCTTAAAAAATCTACTTCTGGCATGCGTACCCAAGTATTAGGTTTTGAAACAAACAAACATATGCTCCACTGTCTGTAAGTCTCTGTCTTTATAATCATCTACTGTTGCAGCAATCCCAACACATAAGCACACACATACACACTAAAATCCCCAGCATTTAAAAAATGACATTGTGCCCACTTGATTTGCCAGTATTGATGATCCGCCAAAGCTATGCTTACTGTTGTCCAATCTACCAGTGCTTAGAATCCACCAATGAAAAAAAACAGTGCTAGGTGCTTTTTTGTTTGTCTGAAAAAACAATACAACTTTATATGCTACAGTCCCACATAGTCAGTCCACTACTGACCCATTAACCCTAGGCTGCTGTCTCATTCTTACTCCCTGGAACTGCATTACCTAGGATGACTACTTTTATTTCCTAAGCAAAAGACACAAATTAGAAGATGAGGCAAAAATCCAGGCATTCTTTGAAAATCCATACAGTTAAGAGGTATGAGTTCATGTTCAATACAACACTCTCCCTGTCAGGAAAGCCACAATTTAATGAAAGTGTACTCTTAATGTATGATATATTTGTGAGCTAACTTGTTTGTGTTCAGTAGGTAGACTGATCATTGTTAGCCTCTTTGTGCATGCATCTCTCTCAGTCATGCACACATATGCAGACATACACACACACACACACACACACACACACACACACACACACACACACCTTCACACACACACACACATACACACTCTTCTTCTACTTTCACGCACACAATTCTGCTTTCATGCATGCACTCACTCACTCCATACTTACCTATTAAGACAGGTAATTGCTGTCCCTTTCAAAGGCAACAGCGGCAAATCCATACATGAGTCCCTGTTCAGCGAGAACACACAAACACACACACACACACACACACACACACACACACACACACACACACACACACAAACACACACACACACTCTGATTGTTAGGCGCAAAATAATGGCATAAACACACTGACCCTTTTTTGCCTCAAAAACAAAACTAGAAGGGTGCTTTGTCGCATGCGCACACCATTACAGGTCACGGGAGTGAAAAACACAAAACAAAAAAAGTGTTTTGGGGCATACATACATCGATGTTGCAGTTAGAGGTTGAGGGCCACATGGAAGAGCTCTGAGGGCCGCATGCAGCACGCGGGCCGCAGGTTGGACGTGTCTAGCATAGATAGTAATGCATATAAAGTTTAGTGTAGGGTTAGAAGTAGTGTTTCGGTTAGTGTATGTATGTGGTTTATTTATTTTGTTTGGGTGGGTAGTATGTAGTGAGTTGTGGGGTTGGCCAACTATGTTGGTTCGAGATTTTGAATTTCATGGTTTAGGGCATTTGGTGTATTCGCGGTTAACGCAATATGTGCCGATGTTTATGCATTCACTGAAACAGGCTTTTGCAGTTATGATATAGACCCGTATATATTTAGCAGCAGATGTAGGAGTTGCAAGAGCGCAAAATACATTGTTTTTTCTTTCCTGATCGTCTCTTAAGCATTGCTTTAATATTGTCATATATCCATATCTATATATATCCAACTATTTGTCTATCTGTTTAGCTATCTATATGAAACATCTGAAATTGTATAACAGTGAAGGAAAGGAAAAAAACTTCCCTCACTGACTGTGTTATGATCTTGTAATTGCGCTTTCATTATAATTTGATCCGTTTGTTGTAAAATATGTGGTTTTCTATCAAATCAAGGACTGTTTGTATGCCAGATAATGACAGATGCTTAAGTTCCAGAGAAAGCATGCTAATGCTAAATCGGTTATTCTAGTAACTTGCATTTTCTCTGAGTCTGGTCTCACCCTCCCCCAAATTATTTTTTACACTTGCCTCAGATTCTTGAGCTGTGTCTGACAGGTATTGGGGGCAGAATGGAATGAGCTGTGCACTGTATTCTGAAGTTCTGAGGACAAGAAACTGAGTGATATATTCCCATGTGACAATTGTTTATATACTTTTATATGGGTCTATATTACAACGTTGAAATTTCATTATTTCAAGCATTCTAACATTGGCCTGAATTCAGCGAACACTGAAAATAGTGAAATGACAGATAACCAAATTTTTACCTAGGGAAAGAATTACGTTCTCTGTTTCTGTCATTTTGCTATTTTCAGCGCTGTGGTGGAAAGTTACGGGTCGGGTTCAGGTAAGTGTGTGATTGGGCATGGGATAGGTGAGTTATGGTTAGGGCATGAGGGAGGTATGTGTGTGATTGTGTGGATGTGAGGGTTAGGGCAGGTTAGGTGAGTTAAGGTTAGGGTGCAGGTGAGGTGAGTATGCGATAGTGACGGACCTTAGGGTTAGGGTTTGAGTTAAGGTCAGTGGATAGTTAGTGGTGTTTGCACAGTTCAGTGTAGGGTTAGCTGCAAGATTTTGGGCGTATGTGTGTAGATTGCTGTTTGTTTGGTGTGCTTGTATTGTGTGTATGAGTTTTGGAACAGCAAATGTTTTCCCTAGGAAAAAATTTGCTGTTCTGAATGTTCGATGTTGTCAGCATTTGCTGAGTAGGGGTCAATGTTAGAACATTGGAAATAATGAAATTTCGATGTTCGAATATATACCTATTTTTCATTCATTTGATTGCAATCAGACATCTGAGGTGTACATATACTGTTTTACAAATGTATGTGATTGATGGTCAAATCTGTGTGCATGTGTGTGTGTGTGTGTGTGTGTGTGTGTGTGCTTGCGCATGCGTGCACATTTCTCTGTTTGTATGTAGGGGGTTGCAGTAGGTTGCCTTCTATGCTTTTCAGAGATGCAAGATAAAATACATATGGCCATTTTTTATGCATTTATTAATTAATTTGATCTCAGTTTAAAATCTGATATGTATACAGCCTTACCCCTATCTGTGTGCACATGTGTGCATTTGCATGTGTGGAATTGCACGGGAGTTATAACTGAGTACTGTGGCTAATTATTAACTTAATTTTATTACAATCTGATAATGGAGGTGTATAAAGTCAAAATATGTTAGTTTAATTGCTGTGTACAGGGTATGTCTTTGAATAAAAGCAATTGACTGACAGCATAGTGGATTGCATCTCTGGCTTGTTAGTGAGCTGTATCCTTATTTTTTTCTTACTTCTATACACATCCATTTGCCTACTGTGTGGCTCTAAGCCACTCACGTGACCAGATAGTGCTCCCTGGTTGCCCCTGACAAGGTGCACTTATGTGCTGTGGGTCTACCTATATAAATGTATAAAATACAATAACAAATCTGATGCTGTTGTCTTTTGCTTAAGTTAAACAGTCAGTATTCTGGTTTTGCAGGACTAATATGCATTTGTGTGAAACAAACTGAATACTTTACTGTAGGTACTGTTTTTGTGTGAAACAACATTGAAATACATTATTGTGGACATTCTTATTAATATTGGACATCTAAGGTATGCATAGCCAACAGATCTGACTTTTATTTCTAGGTACAGGGGCTACCTGTGGATGAAAGTGACTGATTGACACAGTTGACATTTGTTGAAGTTCAGCAGTCATTATTTTGATTTTGTAGGACTAGTGTGCATTTATCTGAGATAATGCTTTATAGTGGCTACTGTTTATCTGATACAAAGTTGAAATGGATGGCTGTGGCCAGTTCTGTTGCAAGCAGACATCTGAGGGCTATGCAATCAATAAATTAGCTGCAATTGCTTTGCAGGGAGTCTTTGTGGATGAAATTGACTGATCTCATTTGTTTGAGTTAAACAGTCAAGGGCTAAGGCATATTCGTTTGAGGCTAGTTGGCATACTTTACTGTGGCTATTGTTTTTGTGAAAGAAGGTTAAAAGATATTATTGTTACCACTAAGTTTTATCACATAAATCTAAGGTGTGCACAATCAATAATTCTGGAATTAATTGATGGGTATAGTGGCTATTGCTGAATACAAGTGTCTGACTCTATTTTTGTTTGTTTTAGTTAAGCAGTTATTTTTCCAGCTTGGTGGAACTAATGTGTACTTTTGTGAATCTAGTTGCAATGCTCTACTGTGGCTATTTTAGCACAGACATCTGATGTGTGTACAACTAATACAGTGGATGTAACTGATGGGTATTAGGCTGTATTTAGATGAAATGACTGTGTGTTTGGAGGAGGGGCTGCAGTGTATCATAAACTAAGAAATTTGTCATAATTTCTTTCACTTTCCATCACAGCCAGACATAAGCATTGTTCACAATAACTGTGGGGGGAGGTTTGATGGTCTGAGCAGGATGTGTGTGACATCAATTGATCATTGGCATAGTGGTGCAGCAAGTAGCTTTGCCATCTCCCAGTGTTTGGCTTTCAGGTGGATTTTTTGGCTGTGCTTTATTCTTTATGGAGTTTTCTTGCATTCCATGTCTGTTTGTGTTTTATCAAGATGTTCTGCTTTCCACCCTCAGTCACCTGACTGTAATAACACATGTCTGTTGCCATTTCTGATTTTACTTTTATTCTAGTCTAACAACAAACTGGTACACAGATGGTAATTATATGTCTTTTTTGGACACAGTTGGAGGCAGGCACAATTTCCCTATAGGATGTATATAGCGTTGCAAACATTTGCATTCACATTTTATTGGGAATAGCTGTTTTGCCAGCTTTGAACATTACTTATGAACACAATTTATTTTTTCTTGAATGAAAAAAAGAATAAGACTGCATTTCTTTTCTTATTACTGTATCAAGCCTTTGAAAATATCTCTAGGATGTGCATTATAGAATCTACAGTCCTATGATTTTGGGGAGCCTAGTGCTACCCAGATTTGCAGCTTGATTCTAGTACTACCTGCAACCGTATTATAATGCAGTCTTGAATAGTTAGTGTGTGTGTTAAAAGGAAGAATTAAAGCTGAAATGTAAGATAAAGTTTGGAAAAAAACATGAAATTAGTAATATAGATGGATAGTACAGAATCAGAATGAGGAAATACAGGGGGAGCACTGGTAGTACAGAAGAGACAGTGCTCAGTTTGGTTGGTAAAAACTAGCTGAAATGAGTGGGTACTGAGGCACTCCAAGGACAGACTCCATCTGTTGTTTGATCACAGGTTAATGGTCATTGACTTCCCATAATGTAACCTGACACCATTCCAATTAGCTCCACCAATTCAGTTTCTTCCTTCAGTCCCATCCATCACAGCTGCTGATGATTTGAATAACTGCTATAACAAGCTGCAACACCACTACTGTGATATTCCATACTTGTGACCAAACTGCAGAAGTGTACGAACCAAATACTCCACAATAAAACCACTGGTATATTGATGCTGTAGAAAATGCTGGTAGTCCACAAAGTAAAGCAAAAAAGTTTATTGTAAGACAATAGAAAGCTGGTAAGCACTTTTGTCCTCAACAAAAGAACTTCATCAGACAAATTAAAATCAAACACAGAACACATTTTAAAGACTCCCTTTGTGCTTCACATGATAGTGGCCACTCCCCCTAAGTAACAAAAATTTAAAAGGGCAATACAAACTGTGATGTCAAAATGTTAAATAAATACATGTTAATAGATATAAAAAAATATATATAGACAGTATATAAAAAAGATCATCCACTTCACAATTTTTTAAGAGCAATGAATAAATATATAAATAAATATACAAATATATAAATAAATAATCATCTGTTTAAAACTCTCAATTTTAAAAGGGAATTAATGGAGAGGGATTCATTTAAATCTGGCCAGTTGTTCACAATTAATAACAACTGCCAGTATAATTCTCTCTTTTCTAGTAAGGCAGACCATGCACCTCCCCTGATATCCATCATGACACCATCAATAACAAAAAAATTAAAAGTGTGGTCACTGTTCTCTGAGGTATGTTTATACAAAGTATTTGTCTCTTTGCCTGTTCTTATTTCATACATATGTTCATATATTCTATTTTTAAAATTTCTATCAGTTTTTCAAATGTAAAAACAATCACATAGTTTACAGAGGGAACTTCCGCAATAGGAAATGGTCAAACAGGAAATAAGTTTTATGCTGAACAATACAGTCATTGATGATGTACAAGTAGTTGATAGTGGAGACCATTTTTTACCCACTTGCTGTATTTACCTAACAGCATGGGTGATTTTAAGGTTTATAATTTTTCAAACCTTGAATTTAATAAAGAACAATGTGATGTTTTTTCTAAAGGGTTTACTTATGTCCCATGGCAACGTAGTAACATATCACAAACCTTGATGGACCTGAAATTGTATACCTGTAAAATAAATTTTAAGGTTTTATTTCAGAATTCCTTCCCTATTCAACCTACCAGCTCATTATCTATATCCAGCACATATATCCCCCCTGTTGCACCCTATGATCACCCTATTTGAGAAAATATGTGAATTAGATAATAGGAGTGCACTTTCCACCTATTGTAACGGGGAGGGTTACAATATCCAAGAAGGTATTCTTATAAAAAAAATGAATGGATTGCTTGACACAATCAGAATTATGAAACGCGATACGGGTGGGGGAGTTGCTATTATGAACCTGGATGACTATAACAGAAAAATGTTGTTCATATTGGAAGGAAAAGCATACAGAAGATCATCCATCAGTGAGGTAAATGGTGCCTATTCAAAAATTAAAAATGAATTACAGGACCTATTTATTAATGGTTTTATTGATATGGATGTTTTGAATTATTTGACTGTTATGTATCCTAAACTAGCAGTAATATTTGGTCTCCTGAAACTACATAAGAACATATCACAACCACCCATGCAAACCATAGTTGACTCTAAGAGGTCAATTATGTAACCTCTGGCAAAATACTTAAATTTTAAGTAAAGAAATTTGTGCTGCAAGAGTCCCATATATGTAAAGACTCATGGAGCTTCCTAAAAGATATTAATCACATACCCTTTGAAGGCTCCTATATGTTAGTAACAGCTAATATAAAGGATCTTTATTCAGTAATTCCCCACCAGGAGGGGTTAGAATGGTTTAATGATTTTTTATATGAAAAGAAAATAAACCATTTTGATGTAATAATGTATACCCAGTTGATGGAGATGGTCTTTAAGAACAATTTTATTTTATTTTATAAGGAGATTTTTTTGCAACAGGAAGGGGTAGCTATGGGTTCTATGTGTGGTGGTCTTTATGCTAACATAGTGGTTTTACAGTGGGAGAAGACATATTTGTTTCCTTCTGACTTTTACAAGCATGTTAAATATTATACACGATTCCTGGACGGCCTTTTTATTTTATGGGATGGTCCCTATGCCCTTATTAGTGATTTTATTACATATTTAGATTCCACCACTTCATTTTTAAGATTTACATATTCATTTAACTTACATGAGATAGCCTTCCTTGATATAAAATTAAGGATTACCAGAATAATAGGTTTATATCTAAAATATATCGAAAGGACACATATTCAAATTCACTACTTCATTATAGTAGCGTCCACCCTCAGAAACAGAAAAAAGCTATTATTAAGGGACTCACACAAAAAATCCAGACTATGGTCTGGTAGAAGGTAATAAAGGTAGACGCAGCATCCAAAGCAAATCCGTTTATTTTGCACAAAACAACGAAACACCACAAATGACCGACGTCCACTAAGTATATACACCACAAATGTTAAGCGCTTTCATCTGCCGATTGCAGACTTCATCAGAACACATAATACCAGCACAAACTGTGTAATATATACAAATTTTGGCGCCAAAACTTTTGAAATTTCTTAAAGATACAACACTCTTTAGAATGTAAAATAGATAAAATATTTAACTTCATAAGTACTAGACTGTAAAGCTTAATGCTAATAAAAGATAAGAATACGATCTGTCAGTAAATCTGACCATAGGCTTCACCTTAAGTCTAAAAAAGATCATAAAATATACAAAATGAATATGAATATGAATAATGTATATAATTGATGTGTAAAAAATGTAAAAGTATATAAATATGTAAAACCTAACTGAGTATAATCTAAGCAATGTATGGTCTACTTCAAAGTTGAGAAATCAATGTATGTATATAAAACATACCTACTGAAGTCAGATAATAAATATATAGTTAATTGATATTGTAAATATAAATAGTGATTTGTTTAAAAAGTAATAATAATTAATATTTAATAATAAAATGATTGTAGTAATGTATTACATGTTTAAAAATTGCATATTTAAAATGGTTTGATACTTATAAAATCATTGAGTCCTGGACTACTAGTGGCATCTACTAATATTTGCCACTTACTTTCCCTACATGCCAGTCTCGTTTTCCAATCACCACCCAAAGGATTGAGATGTTCCTGATCTATTATAGAGAACATAAATGTATGCTGTTCACCTAATTCACTTATGTGTCTACATAGGGCATTATTGAGGTCTTTAATTTGTATCTTGTAATAATGTTCATATATACGCTTCCTCAATTGTCTCTCTGTTTTGCCTATATAGAATGCGGGGCATTCTTTACATTTTGCAAGGTAAACAACCTGTTTTGTGTTACAATTACCACCCCTACTTCTTATTTTCGTATAATTCACATCTTCTAATACTATGTAAGATTGATTGTTAATGTATTTACATTGCCTGCATCTCCCACATCTCTTTATTGATACCCACTCATCTTTATTTGTAGATTCATTGCTTCCCACTTTCTCTAATAATTTCTTTATATTGGGTGCTGTCTTGTAAACTATCCTCGGGTACTGTCCCACCTTATCTCTACTTGAATCAGAAGCTGTCACTATATCCCAATGTCTGGTTATGATGTCCTTAATACAATTCACATATGGGGTATAAGTTAGGACACATACTCTTCCTGCCTTAAAAGTTCTGGTGGATTTTGTGTTTTCAACTGTGGCCTGTTTACCCAATAAGGGGATATATTTGAGATCCCATTGTGAGGTGACATATTTAATGGTGTCTTCTAACAAGCCTTTAGGATAGCCTCTATCCATGAATAACTGAAAAATAAACTGCATTTCATTTTCCATCTCATTTTTTGTTGATGACATTCTAGCTCCCCTAATACACTGTCCCTTCACAATATTCTTAAATATATGGCGTGGGTGATTACTAGTATAGTATACATAGTCATTGGAAAAGGTACTCTTCCTATGGATCTTAGATGCATATCCGTCTGCGGTCTTATAAATATATGTGTCCAAATATGATATTCCTCTGTCACTTATATTAGAAGTAAATTTTAAAAAATTAGTGGTACAATTAATATATTCTACAAATTTATGTATGTCATCCTTTGAACCCTTCCATAAAATAAAAATATCATCTAAAAATCTTGCATAAAATGCAATATTTGAATAATGTTCACTATTGAATACATACTTAGTCTCCCAGTCCAACATGACTAAGTTGGCAAAAATGGGTGCACAAGACGCACCCATAGCTACCTCCTTACTCTGTTTAAAGACTTTGCCCTCAAATGAGATGTAATTATGATCCAGTACTAATGACATCATATCTGGGATAAGAACTATTCTGTCCCAGCTTAGGCTGGAAAAACTTCTTAGGCTGTTGCAAAAATAATCTAATCCCTCATCTTTAGGGATACTTGAAAATAGATCACATACATCTATCGTTAAAAAAATATACTCTTCATTCCATAAAGTGGGTGATAATTTACCCAAAAAATCCCACGAATCAATAATGAGATGAGGTATATTATTGTATGTGTGTTTAGTCCATTTATCGATAGTAAAACCTATATTAAAAGTTTTCGATTTGGACCCCGATATGATGGGTCTGAACGGTGGATTTATAATCAATTTGTGGATTTTAGGAATCCCCACGATATGGGCCAAAATGGGATATTCTATACGAATGAAATCATAAACATCCTTTGTTAATCTGTTGTCCAAAAGATATTCTTCTATGGTTACGTCTATTCTTCTATAACCTGTATGTATTTGGTTCATAGACACCACCTCATAATTCCCAGATTCATATAATATATTGTGTATAGCAGCCTTATATTCATGGTTAGAAAAAACGACCACCCCACCCCCTTTATCGGGTTTCATTATTCTAATGTCTCGATTATTCATTAATTCATTCAAACATTCTCTTTCTCTTGTACTTAAATTGTCCTCAAGGGTGATGGATAGTTGTTTATTCCTGATGCAATTTTTATTATACCAATAGATGTCCTTACATACCATTTTTTCATATTTTCTTACTGTGGGATTACTAATAGGTATATAGCTACTTTTTTTCTTAAGTTCTCTATCTACATATTCTCTGTCATCATCTACTCCATTAAATTGTATGGCTAGATTCAATCTCCTACAAAATAATTTAATTTCTTTGATAGTATCCACTAGATTGAATCTAGCATTTGGTATGAATTTCATACCCTTGGCTAATAAGTGAAAAAAACTCTTCTTTAATGGTGAAATCTGAATAATTGTATACATTGAAGCCATTGAATGTACTCATAATATGCGTGTGCTCCACTGAAGTATTCTGTTCATTTGATGATGTAATTTCAACCATAATATTCTTCTTAACAGTAGGTACTTCTTCTACATGTGTACTTGCCTCTTTAGCTATATGTTCCACTAAAATTTCCTGTTCGTCTTGTTGTAATTGTAATAATTCCTCTTTTAATTGGGGTGGAATCTGCCTTCTTGAAAATTTTCCTTATGTTCTTCTCTCTTTTCTCTCTCACTAACCCTTCTATCTATATGTGTATACTTCCTCTCCTGTGGCCAATTGTAGGCTTTCTGAAGATGATAGGCTTCAACATCCCGATCTAACTTCCCATTCTTTCTAGTATGAACACTGTGTGCTTGTTTGTCCGCTAGGTGAAATTGTTTGTGATACAAATCCTTCCATGTATCAAAATCACAATGTAGAAGTATGCTTTCATTAATAGTTTCCACTTCATTAACAAAAGTAGACAATTTTTCATCATTATGTTTCATCAACAGTTTCATGTATTTAAATCCAAAATCATCAAAGAGGTTATTGAATTCATATTTTACATGCTCATTATATATCAAACCCATGGGAAGTTTAAAAAACCTAAGTCCTTTCGGTACCACTTGAATATTGATACATTTAGTCAAGTATGCATTATCCACCTTAAGATTTTTAATATGTGACAATTTATTACCTAAATTAAAAATCATTTCCTTAAGGGTGTTGTTGTGTGCATTCCCTGCTTGAGAATGCGGCACCTGATATACATTATCAAAATCATATTCATTACTTAAAAACTGATTAAAAACATCATTATCGGGACATGCTGCTTTACTTTTTGTGCGTTTACACTCAAAACCTTTTTTAAGATATACGTCCTTATTAGGACTAAAAATTTTGTTTTTAACAGTACCTTTTGAAATACAAATGTCCTTTCTGCCAGCAGTAGAATAAGTTTTAAAAGCTGGATTTGTCTTTGGTTTTGCCCCTTGGCTATCAGTGTCCAACCAGTTATGGAACAAACTAAAATCGAACGTGAAGTCCTTTTCGGGTGACATAACAAATTTGTCATCAGTCTGAATCATTTCTAACGACCCATGTCGAGTGCCAGATACGCTGGTATCAGCACACAATTGTCCGTTGGGTATATCAGTCTCCATACTGGTGTCCGTAACAAGAACAATTTCTTTTTTAGAGCAACAATGCTTCCCCAGGGAAGCTTTGGCTGAAGACATGCACTCAGTAACTATAGCTGGCTTTGTAACCTCCATAAGGCTGTAAAACATATCCATCAGTTTCTTGACCTCCATGTGTAAACCCGTCACTTCCGCTCTTAGAAGTTTAAGTTCCTCGCTGTTTGAACCTTCCTGCGTATCCTCGCCAATTCCAGCCATGTCAGGTGAAGCCACTAAAGAAAATCAGCAAAGTGTAATGGAACTCACACAAAAAATCCCGACTATGGTCTGGTAGAAGGTAATAAAGGTAGATGCAGCATCCACAGCAAATCCGTTTATTTTGCACAAAACAACGAAACACCACAAATGACCGACGTCCACTAAGTATATACACCACAAATGTTAAGCGCTTTCATCTGCCGATTGCAGACTTCATCAGAACACATAACACCAGCACAAACTGTGTAATATATACAAATTTTGGCGCCAAAACCTTTGAAATTTCTTAAAGATACAACACTCTTTAGAATGTAAAATAGATAAAATATTTAACTTCATAAGTACTAGACTGTAAAGCTTAATGCTAATAAAAGATAAGAATACGATCTGTCAGTGAATAATCTGACCATAGGCTTCACCTTAAGTCTAAAAAAGATCATAAAATATACAAAATGAATATGAATATGAATAATGTATATAATTGATGTGTAAAAAATGTAAAAAGTATATAAATATGTAAAACCTAACTGAGTATAATCTAAGCAATGTATGGTCTACTTCAAAGCTGAGAAATCAATGTATGTATATAAAACATACCTACTGAAGTCAGATAATAAATATATAATTAATTGATATTGTAAATATAAATAGTGATTTGTTTAAAAAGTAATAATAATTAATATTTAATAATAAAATGATTGTAGTAATGTATTACATGTTTAAAAATTACATATTTAAAAATGGTTTGATACTTATAAAATCATTGAGTCCTGGAGTACTAGTGGCATCTACTAATATGGTAGTCCAGGACTCAATGATTTTATAAGTATCAAACCATTTTTAAATATGTAATTTTTAAACATGTAATACATTACTACAATCATTTTATTATTAAATATTAATTATTATTACTTTTTAAACAAATCACTATTTATATTTACAATATCAATTAATTATATATTTATTATCTGACTTCAGTAGGTATGTTTTATATACATACATTGATTTCTCAGCTTTGAAGTAGACCATACATTGCTTAGATTATACTCAGTTAGGTTTTACATATTTATATACTTTTTTACATTTTTTACACATCAATTATATACATTATTCATATTCATATTCATTTTGTATATTTTATGATCTTTTTTAGACTTAAGGTAGCCTATGGTCAGATTATTCACTGACAGATCGTATTCTTATCTTTTATTAGCATTAAGCTTTACAGTCTAGTACTTATGAAGTTAAATATTTTATCTATTTTACATTCTAAAGAGTGTTGTATCTTTAAGAAATTTCAAAAGTTTTGGCGCCAAAATTTGTATATATTACACAGTTTGTGCTGGTGTTATGTGTTCTGATGAAGTCTGCAATCGGCAGATGAAAGCGCTTAACATTTGTGGTGTATATACTTAGTGGACGTCGGTCATTTGTGGTGTTTCGTTGCTTTGTGCAAAATAAACGGATTTGCTGTGGATGCTGCATCTACCTTTATTACCTTCTACCAGACCATAGTCGGGATTTTTTGTGTGAGTTCCATTACACTTTGCTGATATTATTAAGGGACAGTTTGCATGGGCTGCCCATATATCACTTTCAGAAGATTTTTTAGATGAATGTGATACCTTAAAAGATATGTTTTTATAGAGGGACTACCTGTTGAGACTTGCTAACGATGTCCTTTTAGAGGTAGTAAATAAGAAAGAATTTTTTATATACCTCTGTTATGAGGTTTCATTGGATGTAACACACACACAGTTAATCTTGCACCCCTAAACTCTGTTTTTACAGGAACAGATTATAATACTACATTCATTTCTAAATACACAATTGATGGTCCTGATATTAAGCATATTTTGAATAAAAGTTGGTCAATTCTAACACATGACCGAAGTATCAGAACACATATTGATGAACAACCTACTGTTATTTTTAGAAAAGGTAGAAATTTGAAATTTTTTTTCGAGAAAGGACATGCTGTGAATCATTTTTCGAATGGACGTATGTTGAAGTGTGGTATGTGTCGACAGTGTCCCTTTATAAAGGAAGGAACAGTATTTATGATCAACAACACTAAGATTCATATAAAAAATAAGTATAACTGTAACTCTGAACGTGTTATTTATTGTGCCCTCTGTAACCTATGTGATTGTTTTTACATTGGAGAAACTGATAGAAATTTAAAAAATAGAATATATGAACATTTGTATGAAATATGAACAGGCAAAGAGACAAATGCTTTGTATAAATATACCTCAGAGAACAGTGACCACACTTTTAATTTTTTTGTTATTGATGGTGTCACGATGGATATCAGAGGAGGTGCATGGTCTGCCTTACTAGAAAGAGAGAATTATACTGGCAGTTGTTATTAAATGCGAACAACTGGCTAGGTTTAAATGAATCCTTCTCCATTAATTCTCTTTTAAAATTGAAAGCTTTAAACAGATGATTATTTATTTATATATTTATTCTTATATTTATTCATTGCTCTTTTAAAAAATTGTGAAGCGGATGATCTTTTTTACGTATTTCCTATATTTTTTATATCTATTAACATGTATTTATTTAACATTTTGACATCACAGTTTGTATTGCCCTTTTAAATTTTTGTTACTTAGGGGGAGTAGCTATTATCATGTGAAGCATAAAGGGAGTCTTTAAAATGTGTTCTTTGTTTTATTTTAATTTGTCTGATATTCTTTTGTTGAGGACGAAAGTGCTTACCGGCTTTCTATTGTCTTACAATAAACTTTTTTGCTTTACTTTGCGGACTACCAGCATTTTCTGCAGTATCAATATACTAGTGGTTTTATTGTAGAGTATTTGGTTCACACACTTCTGAAGTTTGGTCGGTAGTTTCTTTTTGTCTTTTGGTGCTACTCCATACTTGTTCTTAGGCTAGGAGGTTATGTGCACACTTTGCTCATGCATGGACACTATGAAACTTTTAGTGCCTCCTGTGTATGCCAGTAATGTCTTGCATAATGCACATTGGCTGCCTGATAATGTGTATTATGTGGTTCATAATATGTGGCTGTACATACCAAGCTACCACTTTACTCCTTTGTTCTGATATGCAGAGTGGGCATGAGCACATCTGGCACTGTTTTAGCAGATTTTCTTCCTGTGAAACAAGGAAACTATAATCTTTCTATTCCATTTGTACAGACACTATACAGAATACCTGCCAAAGCCCTATGATTGTTCCAATTATAAAACTGATACCAGGTCAGTGAATGATGCCACTGGCATCATATTCTCTGTTTAGTAGTGCTGGCACAGGTGTACTAACCTATGTAGATAACGCACTAACTGGCTCTGTCAGTGGGACATAGATGGTAGACAGAGAAAGACAGTGTTCTTTTGAAATACAGTGTAATGGTTTTGCAGTGAAATGGTCCGATTTTAATAGTTTGCTTTTTTTGGGGGTTTTTAATCTGTTCTCTGGGTATCTGGGTTAACCTGGATATCTGCAGGCATAGAATCTGTGTCCATTGTGTGTGTGGTGAAGAGAATGGTCACATTCCCTGTGTGCAGGAAACACTATGTATTCTAGGGCATTTCCAGCTCACCCTGTCATCATTATCAGAGATTGCAGATCCCCCAACACCAGGTTGGCTGGTTTCACAGTGCTGTTGCTGGAGAGAGAATCACCTGTGAATACAACAAAGCACAGTATCCTGTGTAAGTATGAGCCAGCACAAGAAGTATACATGAAAATGTGGTGTACAGATACTAACATTAGCAAAGTAAATATTTTAATTGCATACCTTGAGTAGATTACTGTGTTGGGGGAATCCTGGATGCTGCCATAAATGAGACAGCTATAATAATTTAGATAGTGAGTAAGGGTTCAGAGAATGGGTTTACTTTAGAACAATGAAATGCCACTTACCCAAAACCCATATCACTGAGATGAAGACATTGACACCATCAACACACCGACATCCTGGAACACCGACTAACCACTCAAGATAAGTAACTGCTTGGCCATCCTGCTGATTTTTGCCCCTTACCCCCATGGTAGTGCGATGTCAGAGCTGGTATATTTAGTTAGGGGGGTGAGTGGGCCACATCCCCCACATAGGGAGAAACGGGGGTCTTCATTGGGTTTAGTTTTCTTCATTTATGTGTTTGTGCCAGATGGCTGAGCAGTTACTTCCCTGGAGTGGCTAGTTGGTGTTCTGGGATGTTGATGCATTGGTTAGTGATGTCAGAGTTTTTTGTCTCAATGATATGGGTCTTGGGTAAGTGGCCTTTTGTTGTTCTAAAGTAGACCCCAGAGAACTTACATGTAGTATTATACAGAAAGAGTCCTACATACCTGGGACATCTCAAGTAGATTGTCTTGTTGGCCACTCATTATCTAACCCAACATCCAGTACCACACTGTGAGACATTGTGCAGGTATGACTGCCTCTGATAAAGACTAGGAACCCCTCCATCTACATGACAGGAGGTACACTCAACAGCTCCACCCCCCCCCCCACCCAGTGATCTGCCTTCCACTGGCAGGTGTTCAGGTCTTTGTTTGGCAGAACAATTAACGTCAGTGGCCCTTCATCACACTATTATATAACTACAATTGTGGATACTAACCACATTAATATCTGCCACCACATCTTTCCAGGCACAGTCTCAATAGGCCTGGTCACCAGCATGCAGGCCAAAGAGTAATTAACCATGGAGATGAAGTAGTACCTCAATTTCTGTATCAGAGAACTTTGTTTTATGTGTCTTCTTCTCTCTAGACTCTGGGTTTTTGCTTCCCCTGTTTTTTAGGCATTTGTTTGTTGGTATGGTATGGAAAGCTGCGGTGGAGCAACGGTTAGCATTGTCACCTCACAAGAAGAGATTCTCCCATTCTATTCTCGGCTGGAGTGCCTTCTGTGTGGAGTCTGCATGTCCTCCCCATGGTTGAATGACACTAAAGACATGCAGGTAGGTGCGAGCGTGAATGAGCGTGCCTTCCTTGAAGATTAGGCATCGGGCTGGCAACTCGGCACCATAAAAATCCACTGCCAATCATGAGTGGACTGGAGTTCCATTGTGGTCACCCCTAACTGGGAAAAGCCGAAAGAAAAAGTTTGTTGGTATGGAAATGTAATTAACATCCCTATTCATGAGTGGTCTTGGCAAATCACCGCTTCATCAGTCTTCTCTTTTCCCATGTAATAAGCCATTTGTGTACCTGACAGTTATATTTCTGTATATACACTCTTTTTATAATGTCAGGCACAAATTTTGCAGAACAAATGTCTCCCATAAAGCAATAGCTATAACATTGAAAGCGACCAAGGTGAGATGGTTATTTTTTATTTTTATTATATTTTATTTTATTTATTTATTTATTTATTTATTTATTTATTTTTTGCAAATGACATACATATGTAGTGCATACAATAGGTTTGACAAGTGACATACATATGTATTGCATAGTAACTCATCACCAGCCACGTATCAAAATATCACTCAAAAATCCAAAAACACCAAGCCGTTAAGCCAAGAGTACACCAAACAACTGTTTATTGTTAGTCAACTAAATTAATATATTAAAATCATCAAAGGAGACAATCTTCTAAAGATAAATAAATAAATGTAACTAAATTTAGAGCTTTGTCCTGGTAGCATGGGACTTCATCAGAACAAAAAAGCACACTCCAGTCGAAACACTAAAACACCTCCCCTCCTGATTATAATTAATTTATTGCTGTTTCTCTTAAAGCCAAACCACAGAAACAAATTGGACCATTAAAATTACCTAAAATTTACAAATAACTAATACAGTTATTGTTACTATTATTAAAAAAACAGTTGATACATTTCAAGTATATACTTAATACAAAAAAACAATACTGCTGATAGATATGGATTCATTAAGTCCATAACTACAGTGTGCATGGGTTTTTAGTTGCCATTTAAGTTTTTTTAGGTTCAAGACATTCCTTCAAGGGTCCCCCTCACATCATACTCAACATTGTCTATTATATAAAATTTAAAAGTGTGACCATTAATTCCCCTAATATGTTTGAAAAGAGCATTTGACCATCCTTTTTTGATATCATATAGGTGCTGAAAGATTCTGAATCTTAGTCCCTTTTCCATTTTTCCTACATAAAAACATGGACATTCTGTATACTGTGCTATATACACCACCATACTTTGAGAACAATGATAACATTGCTTTCTCCAAACCTAGCCTGACCCTTTCAGTATATAATTGCATTGTTTACAATGCCGACAAGCTCTCATACCTGGGGATTCACTCCCTACCTTAAATCTTTCTAAAATATTCTAAAAACAAATATCCTTCATATAAACAAATGTGGAATAAGGACCCAGTTGTTGAAACTGTTCCTTGTTTACAGAAAAAAAATTCCAGTTTTTATGAATGACCTCTTTAATACTGGCAACATCCTTATTGTAGGTAAGAATCTTGGCCTTCTCATATTCATTGTTATTTGTTTGTTGTTGTTTATTGTGAGCATCCAAAGCCTTTTTTCCAATAAGAAGGTAATATATATATATATATATATATATATATATATATATATATATATATATTTTTTTTTTTTTGTCTTCTTGATTTCACTTCTTCAGCAATAGTGTCAGTAAAGGATATTATGATAACCCTTTTTTGTAACACTCACTCAACGTACCATATTTATCCTCAAATACATTGTTTTAAGATACCACTGTAGCTCATCTGACCATCTGCCCCTTCACCAATGTCTTCTTTTAAAATCTAGGGTACCAGCTAGTAAAATGAAGTAGAGAATTTGTGTAGGTGGGTTTTCCTTAATTATTTGATTCATTTTTTACCTTTTTTTATTTATAAAAATCAAAACATCTGAATAACTTATCTCATCTAAAGAATAGCTAATTGCAAACTTCAACATTTCAGCTGAATTATTAGTGTAAATTAAAAATTTAAGTTTGTCCATACTATCTTCCCAAAATAAAACAATATCATCCAAGAAGTGTGTGTACAAAGACCAAGACTTACTACATGTGTATTTGAACACAACATTGTGCTCTCAATATGCCATAACCAAATTGGAAAAAATTGGAGAACAGGATGCACCCAATGATATACCCTCCTGTTGTTGGAATAATTGTCCCTCAAAATAAATAAAATTGTTATTCAATATAATTTCCATAATATTCATCAATAATAAAACAATGTTGTGGTAACGTTACTCAATGCTAGAGGTCTAAACCTCAAAATGCACTCTCTCGAGGCACTCCTAAAAATGGAGAACATCAATATCTGTGCAGTAACTGAGACCTGGTTCAAGGCTCCAGAGAGTACCCCTGCAATACCAGGCTACAACTTTTGCCACACTTTTCAACTACCAAACCAGGATTGAAACACTAAAGGTGGAGGAGTGTCCATATTCACCAGGGATATTCACACCACCAAGTTAATTGCCCAACACAATGCGTCTGAAATTATGCAGGTGCAACTAACACTAGGTAAGACTGCAATCCAAATTGTAGCTTGCTACAGAACTCCCACCATGCCCCAAGATTCTCACTACACCTTTCTAAACATACTGGAAAATATTAATATACAACCAAGCACCCTAATACTGGGTGATTTCAACTACCCTGCCATTAACTGGAAAAACTACTCGTGCACCAGCACCTTTGCCCAACGGTTCTTGGAATTCATAAATTCCAATGCCCTAGATCAACTAATCCATAGTCCCACCAGGGGCTCCAATATCCTAGACCTGGTCATTACCAACATGGGAAATCGATGCTCCACACCTATGGTCACCCCCTCGTTGGTCAGGTCAGACCATAAGCTAAGCACCCTTAACATCCACATCCCACCCCCACCCCCCAGTAAGGAAACCTCCATAAAACACTTCTCCAAGGCCAACTTCATGCTACTCAAGTCAGAAGTTACAAATTTCATGACACCCATGCAGACGGGAACTGAAAGTTTGACTGCTGCATCCTACACTAAGGCACTGTACGAGCACATCCACTCATGCATGAAAGGTGCCATCTCAAATAGAGCCAAGATGCTCTCCTCCAAAAAAAGGAAGCCAATCTGGTGGTCCCCTGCCATAAACAAACTTTACAACAAAAGGAAAAAAACTGTTGCAGAAAAGAGGAAAATGCCAGGATGCAAAAAACTCCCTTACCAGCCTCAGTAAGAAGCTGAGATCCCTCATAAAATCCTCCAAAGCTAGTTACGAAAATAAAATTGCCAAAAATTCCAAAGACAAACACAAGGCATTCTATAACTATGCTGCTCTGAGTTACAACAGAATGGCATTAAATATACTGATCCCAAGGATATTGCCAATATCCTGGCAGATCGATTCAGTGCCAACTTCACCCCCTAAATAGCCCATCTCAATACAGGAAGATTGCCAAATTCTGGTAATAATGGCCACACAGGTAAAAAATGCACTCTCCAAAGCTAAGAATACAGCATCCATGGGACCAGATGACATCCCAGGCTGTGTATTACATGAACTACAAAGTGAACTGGCACCTCACCTAAGTGTCATGTTTAATCATACCCTCATCTCAGGCTTTGCACCCACTGAGTGGCGCACAACTACAGTTATCCCACTCCACAAGGGAGGAATCCACCTTGGATCCCAGAAACTACTGCCCCATCTGTCTGACGAGCCTGATCTGCAAGGCCATGGAACTTATTATCATGGAACTTATGAACAAAGACATTGGCAATGTTAAAACACTGGACCCCACCCAGTTTGGGTTCGTGAAGGGCCGATCTTGTCTCCTGAACCTTATTGACTTCTTTGAATCAGTCTCCAGAGCCATGGATGAGGGTAAGGCAGTCTACACAGCCTATCTGGACCTTACCAAGGCCTTTGACACCATCCCCCACTCTGGAATCATAGATAAACTTACTAAGCTGGGCATTAATCCCTACATCACTCGATGGGTTGCCAACTGGCTTACTGACAGAACCCACACTGTAAAAGTAGCTGACTCCAAGTCCAGCTCCAGACAAGTGACAAGTGGAGTACCTCAGGGTTCAGTCCTGGGACCTCTCTTGTTTGGCATCTACTTTTCTGAAGTACAAGCCAACACTAATGGACTCTGGTTAACAAAGTTTGTAGATGACTGCAAACTGGGAACCATTATTGAATCCCCAAATGATGTGGATACTCTACAAAAGGGCCTTACAGAAACAGATGCTTGGTGCCAGAGCCATGGGCTCTAGCTCAGTGCCAAGAAATGTATAGTTATCCCCTTTGGGAAAAAGCATGTACCCGTGAATTATCACATAGATGGCAGTACACTAAACATTGAAAGTGTGATAAGAGACTTAGGGGCACAGGTGGACAGTGGTCTCACCTTCAATAACCACATCACCACAACAGTCAGGAAATCCTGAAAAAAGGAGGTTATTGTCCCACTGTACTCATCCCTCATTAGACCCATTATAGAATACAATGCCCCATTTGGTATGTACCTCTCAAGACATCTGCAACAACTAGAAAGGCTGCAGAAATACCTCACTAAAAGAATCACAGGCCTAAAGCAGATGCCCTACGCTGACCACCTTAAAAAACTCCAGCTATATTCTGTCGCATATCGTCTACTCTGAGGCGATCTCTGCTTAACATACAAGGCCATGTCAAACCCAAAGCTGTTGGACAAGCTACACTTAAAGAATTCTCAATCCCTCAGAGCCACATGCTCCAGGGATCTAAATCTTGTCATCACAATAAACAAAACATGCTGGAGGGATAGGTTCCTGACCCAGAGACTCCCCAGACTCTGGAATAGACTGCCCATACATGTCAAGCAGAGTGCCTCTTTGGCCCTCTTCAAAAGGAACCTTGATGATTGCATGGGAGAAAGGAAATTCACCCCAGGGATCACGTCAGTCGCCCTGCTAGACAGTGGTCCAGGGAAGTAAATACTGTGGAAAGAAATAATCAGGGAATTGTTATGGCTAGGCTTGTATAGGCCCTAGGGCTGATAGCCTAGTACCAACCTATGAACCTATGAACCTAAGTGACAATGGTCACTTAAATAGTGATAAAATCATTCTAGTGCCAAGTCCTGGGGATGATTAAAAATAAACCCTTAACTTCAACAGTAATAAGAATAGTATTACTCTTAAATAAAATATTACTTATCATTGTTAAGAAATCCCAAGAGTTTTTGTATAAATATTTAATATTGGCCACACCACATTCTTAAGTTTAAAAATCTTCAAATGTGAACATATTAAATGTTTTTGATCATTTAGCATCAACAATGGAATGTAGAGGCGAATCTACCAAGTTTTTATGTATTTGAGAATACCAAAAATGCTGGGGGAGGGGTTGCAGGTGTCAACCTTTAGAAATTCATATTCTTGCTTAGTGATCTACCTTTGTGGAAAGAAGTCAAACAATAAAGTGCCAACTTTATAGTAAGCCATGTTTCTTTGATTTACAAATACTTCTTCATAGGTGCCACTAAACAGAATGGTTAACATTCTGTCAGTGAAATCAGCAGTACTCATGACCATCAACTCCCCACCCTTATCTGTTTTCATAACTCTAATTTGCCTGTTAGTCACAGTTTGTTGCAATAAATTCTGTTAACCTATGCTCAGGTTCCCATTACCATTTTTGTTTCTAGAATACAACATCTTTCTAATGTTCTGTTCACAAATGTTTTCAAATAACTGTATCATGGGGTGTACAGCAGTTGAAAGTACTTGGTCTAATACAACCAGAGGAGAAGGTGGTTGTAATCTCTTCCTTCTGTATTAGTAAAGTTGAAGTGCATGCATAAATTAAGCTTTCTAGTGTACAACTTAAGATCTATCAATATGTCTTAAACCTTAGCTCTTCTAGGAGTACAAAAGTAAGGCCGTTTTCAAATAAATTTCCCCACTGAGAGTTAACATCAACATCACTGGAATTAAAAAGTTTGAAGTCACATCTTTCATTAAAAATAACTGAGACTCCTTCTAATCATATAACCTGTTTCCCTCTTTTCCACCTGCTGCTAATTCAGGTCTCATCTTTCCCTCCAGGTTGGCTTCTCCTCCAGTATGACATATCTTCTCTCCTTGTTCCTGTTTTTTTATTCTGTCAGATCTACTGAGAGTGGGTTCAATAAAGGGTTTCCCTGTTCATTTTGCAGAAAATAAGGAGTATTCAAATTATCAACAGAACCTAATCCATAATTGCTGTTGAAAGAATGTTTTTTAAACTGTCACTATTGTGGGTGGGGGGAAGCTACACTTTGCTGTTATCATAGTTCATTCTGTCCCTAATCAACTTCTATTCCTTTTTTGAATTTTTATGTCAAGCACCATCCTATCAAAACCTGAAAAAAAAGACATCACACTTAAAAAAAAAACAAAAAAAACAAAAACAAAACAGGAAAACAATGCAAAATAACTAAGTATTCCACAGTACGATAACATAAATAACTATAATGGGATCATTCCCCAAAAACCCTTAAACCACAACCAATAGCTCATTTTTTTCCAACATGCCCAGTATAAAACATCTCCACATCTCTCCTTTTACAAAAACAAATACACGTGGCTAGTTGTTTATCCATGGAAACAATCAGTGTGTCCTTCCACCCATCATAATGACCATACAACAATGTATCAAAAGAAATAATAGAAAGATTAACATTTTGCAAAAAAATAGAACAAGATTCCCAAAATCTGGACATACCAGTGGATTGTCTGAGAGAGAGTGCAACAGTGTTTCTTCGTTCTGATGATATGAGGAGAATCTGATTGTTGCCATTTATATAACATATGCCCTTTCACTTTCATTTTAAGTAACATAAAATGCCACAACAAAATCTTCCCACTCTATTATAGAAGGCAAATGAGCATTCCTAGAAGCTATACTCTTCAGCACACCTCTAGTAAAATGTTCTCAGGGATATACTACATAAAGCTGGCCATTATCTTAGAATACTAAACTATACTCTATAGAACATTGAGAAATAGAACAACATGAAAATGTCCTCCCTAAATGTTCTAACAGATGCTGATCTTAAGAACAATCACCCTTTTCGTTTTCCTATCAAAATCCTCAACTACAGTCTCATAATTTTATCAAGACATATATCCAACAGTGATACCCCACAACTAATAATACAAGAAATAATCCAATAGAAATGTAAAACAAATAACCAAACAATGGGGTGAATAATTTCTAATTCAATATTGTCAACCTCAGAATACAAAATACATAATTTTATAGTGTTCAAGCAAGAATCCCAGATGACAGAAAAATATAAACATAGCAATCAAGTTTCTAGATGTAAAGGAAGGGGATAAACAGAAGTTAAAATTAGGCAACCTCCATAAAGAGACATAATTTAGTAAGATAGTCAAATTAATTGTTTTCTATATCTAAACTTTATTTTGTAAGGCAGTCAATATCATTACCCATTGCTAATTGTTTTCTATATCTAAACTTTATTTTGTAAGGCAGTCAATATCATTACCCATTGCTGTTCAACTATTTCCCAAGGCCTGAAAGCTATACCGAAAACAGTCACACTTACATCACTAAATGGTATGCCAATATCCACATGTCTTTTACCAAAAACATGACACTTGGATTTGTTGCTGGCAAGATCAATACTACCAAAAGCTGAAATTAAATAACCTCATGACCAGAAAGAGTTTTGAAAATCAGAAAGAAAGACAATAAGATCATCCACATAACTCAACAGTAAAGAGGAAAAAAATCCTCTTAGTCAACAGCATTTTTTTCATATCTAAAATTTCCATTTATATCTATAAGCAACCCATTTATCAGCAAACTAAATAATATTGAGTTCAAAGGGCATCCATGTTTAATGACATTTGAAACCTGTAAAGCTTTCCCTAGCCATCCATTAACTACCAGTATCATCCAAGAAGTGGCATAAACACACATTCTTTGTGTATATAAATGTATGCAGTTTGCTTGTATGTTTATATATGTATAAAATAACTTTTTCATATGTATTTTGTTATTTACATATGTATATGTATTATTGATATAAATTTCTAACTTACATTCATTGTTTCATATACATATTCTATGCACTTGCTATTTCTGGGTTGGACCATTTCTGTTATTGGTTGGGGGTGTGCATATATAGTCTTATCATGCATTTATTTGCAATGCTTTTTCACTGAAGAAGGCCGGGTAGCCAAAACTGGTCTGAATAAAGTGTTTTCATGTAAATTATACTTGATTTATATTTACAAGTGCTTGATGTACTCTTTATGCTGGCCACTGGTGTTTTGAATTGTCTATGGTTTGGCCGTGCATTTCCGTACGTGCAGAGTGTTGGGTTGCTTCATTTTGAATGTAGTGAACCTGATCACAAACATTCACAAAAAAATGCCAAACGTCAGAGTCCCGTAATACATCAGTCGGAATCTATACTGTTATTTTTTTTTCTTTCAGGGAGAAACACTACTAACAAAGGTGAACTCATTCCATGGATACTTCTTCAATTTTGAAGTGACGTTTGTCATAAAGTCATTTAGTAAAGAAAATTTAAAATATTAGTTTACAAAATTATTCAGTTCCTAAATGAATTATGAAATTAGAATCAGATATCAGGAAGTCCAGTGGTTTACCATTGTATTCTAAATAAAATAATGATCCAAAGGTTTGTCCAATTTGGAGTTTATGCAAACCAAGTAATTTTCTTGACAAAATGCTCATTCGCAAAACAGATTCCACAGTAGCTGCTACAGAAGCATACCTTTTAGGAGAAACAGTACCATCTGCAACAAATAAATGATTCTCTACAGCTATAACTTTTTCCTTTACTGCGGATGAACCCTCACTTTGATCCATCTCCTTGATGCTATCATCCTGGAAACCAAGTCTATTGACAGCTGGAGCCTACAACTATGCTTGCCAGGATGCAAGTTCAGGTTAATTTGTCATTCAACACAGTACATCTGGAGGCAACATTACTCATATCCAGAAAGGTAGCTTTAACTGCCTCCCATGAAAATTCCACAATTACTGACTGAGAAAAAAAACAACAGAATCAGAAGAAACATATCTCCTCACCAGCTAGGCCATCGCCGTGAGATTATTCAAATTTGAGAGCAGTGCACATCCCCTTACCAGAAAGAGCAGGGGAAGTTCTTGGTGCCCAGGGGAAATTTCCCATCGTTAGTATGTATACCACCTTCTGTCTCCTCTGAAGACAGGCCATGGTCTTAGTGGGAATAACTGGGTCAACAATGTGTAAATACATAAATACATACTTACATACACAAATACATACATAAATGAATAAAAGTGTCAATAGCCTGGAAATGGTACATCACAAAGTGGGTGTGGATAGTGGTAACTTCGAACATGAACACATTTAGAACCAGTATTCTGCTCTGTAATCTATGTAAAATGAAGCAGGGAGTCATAATGGAACTTGATGAAGGACAGACTGTGTATGTTACATATCTTCACTTTGTTCAGGTATTCAACACTATTCTATATAACAGAATAATTGGCAAGTAAAAGCATTAAATATCGGTCCAAATATAATTCAACAGGTAACACCTTAGTTAACTTTAAGTAAGCCACAGGACATGAGATGTTTGGGTGGTGGTAGAGGTTATCTTTGTATCCCAAGAAGAGTTACCAGTGATGTCCCACCTGGCCCGATACAGGGATACTTCTTTTTGGACTCTCCTTTTTAGACATAAAAGTGGCCCTCAACAATGTCAGAAAAAGCTGGTGATATGTGAACCATGTAATACTGCTGCTTCAATAAAGGATGCAGAAATTCTACAGGATACACTATAACAACAGCCATGATTTCTTAATAAAGTCACAGAAGTATGCATTTTCACATCTCTTAAGCTGCAACAACATAAGAGTGAGCACATTAAAGTCTGAGTGTGTGGATTTTTTTACTTCTGTATGGAAGTGGGAAATAGCATCTCTCAGTCTAGGAAACAAAGGAAGAAATATATGTTTTAACATTCCTTTTTGTTTGTTGACATCTGATTCTGTACTTTTTCATATAGATGACAGAGATTTGACTACCTACAGACAAACCCATGGATTTTATAACAGCATTATTTATTGTTTGAACACTAAGTTTGAATATTTTATTATACTGTTTTATATCTTTTGTTTCGGGTGACTGTACTGGGACATTTGAATTATATAAGCTTTTCAAATGAGATTTGTTTGTATCATGAGTGATGCTAATGGAGCTTTGTATGTGGGCTCTGCAGTACCAATGAAAGTAGGGATAAAACAGCTGTTGAGCTGGCAAACTGAGGCACCAAGAAGCTGGTGGGAGTTGGTAAGCTGAGGAGCTGAGGTGCTGATGGCCTGAGCCAACAAGTCTTATGTGTTACTCTGTTGGACTCCTAGTAGTTATCAGCATCTATTTATAGACAGGTCCTGTTTTACATTAGCAAATGACATTTCAAATGTTTTTTCTGTAAGTTTCTGTCCTGCCCGTGAAGTATTCTGGGCTATGTACTTGCATGGAACATTTAATGGACATGGGAATTTCATTTAATTATGATGTTTCTGTATCCCCTTCACTGGTATTCTTTGGCAAACTGTGTTTTAAAAGTAGTAAACACTGTGTGTATGTCTCCTGTTTTAGATTGGTCATATTCAGATATATAAAAATGGTGAAGATGATGACAGACAAGGCAAAATGCAAGACACCGCTATACATAGGAGATTCTATAAAAAGGAACAGTAACAGTTATATACGTTATAAACAAAGTCAGAATCTGAGTTTTACTGTTTACCTTGGGCAAAAACTAGTGATATGTCTAATACTTTAAATAAATATATTTCATCAACAAGATCTGCTGTCATTATAAATGTATGAACCAATGGTGTACTAAAATGAGTTGGTTAGCCTTTTCTAAGGAAATGATTGCAGTAATGAAAAATACAAATGGGCTCATATGACAATCCAGTTTTTTTCATCTGCCATGAGATGTGGAAGAAGAAGAAGAAGTAGATTTTAACATTTTGTGAACTATATAAATGTCTGTTTGAGAAAGGTGTGTCAGATATGTAACTGGATTTGTATTGGTTATTTCATTTTAGATAATAGTCAAGCTATAGTCTCATTGCTATTTGAATGATTTTAATAGCTTCTAATGTTCACAAAATATTTACATTTATTTGCCTTATGCTGTTTAAATACATTTTTCAGAAAAGCTCTGTAATGCAACAGCATGTATAGGCTTCTAAAGGTATAACATTTGGGGATAATGAAGAACAGTGGACCATGCATAAGTCACGTTCAAAAATAAAGATGCCAGAATCACGTACATCACTACCAACACCAATACAACACTTGGGAAGCTTTTTTTAATATACTTAAGAAGTTAATAGAACAGAAGCATGCATTTCACAAATATTAAGAAGCATTAAACTGTAATTTCTGTCATTACAGACTGACTGCATGCCTTGTCTATTTCCCAGAAAAACAAATATTTCAGGAGGGACAGAGCAAATATAGGAGGCAAAATCACAGTTGTTAAAATTCAATAGAACAGCAGGCTTTCCAATCAATACACATTTTCTGAACTAGGAAGTTTTAATGTCTGACACTGAATAATTATGATTTTTTTAGTGGTTTACCAGAAAATCAAACACTTTTTGAGGGACAGGACAAAATCAAGCTTGTTCTGTAAAAACAGACAGCCACAGAAATGTTAATATTAGCATTTCAAGTGAAGGATCATTTAGCATAGCTACTGATGTTTTAACTTGTTTGCCCCCCCCCCCAACATGACTTTTTATAGGACAATGTTTATGATAAACTTTAGTTTGTTACAGCAACAGTGAGCAGCTGTCAAAATGCTCTAATGCTGTAACATTCTAAGAAATATGCAAACACACTACTGCAGTCCGGTGTTCTTCATTATTGCCTGTCATTACACAAAGCACATGTATTAAGGAGTTAAAGCTGACTACTGAAATCAGTGTAATATAGTTGTACACAATTGTTTGGATCAACATTACTGTTTATCAAATGTTCTAAAATTCCTTTCTTTGTTGTGTGTATTAGCAAGCAATAATGCCCCCCCCCCCAGGGTGTGTGTTAATATAGCAATAACCCACGCCTGGGTGTGGGTAATGCTAAATTTACCCACGGTTGGCGTGGTTTGGTCCCGAGGGCGAAGCCCGAGGGACCAAACAAAGCCAACCGTGGGTAAATTTAGCATTACCCACACCCAGAAGTGGTTATTGCTATTATATGACATTATTTAAGAAAAGAAACTATTACTTTTCTTAAATAATGGCATAGTATAATGCCTGTTTACTGCCCTTCCGCAGATGTCTTGGCATCCGGCAGTTCTGATGTACTGCGCCTGCGCAGTACATCAGAGTTGAGCAAAAGCAACGGAGAAAGCAAGATCTCCGTTGCTTTTATGTCTCGCTATGTTAAATGAGTTTAACATAGCGAGACAGTTGTAAAATAAGCAACGGACATCTCCGTTGCTTATTTTAAAACTGTCTCGCTATGTTAAACTCATTTAACATAGCGAGACATAAAAAGCAACGGAGATCTTGCTTTCTCCGTTGCTTTTAAACATTGCTATGTTAAATGGGTTTAACATAGCGAGACAGCTTTAAAATAAGCAACGGAGATCTCCGTTGCTTATTTTAAAGCTGTCTCGCCATGTTAAACCCATTTAACATAGCGAGACAGTGTTTAAAAAAAAAGAGTTATACTAATGGAAAAAAGTCCGGGCGACCGGACCTTTTTCCATTAGTATAACTCGATTTACAATGGGCACGCTGGCCAATCAGCGTGCACGTTTTGGGGGGATCATGGTATAATATAGCAATAAACCACGCCTGGGTGTGGGTAATGCTGGATTTACCCACGGTTGGTGTGGTTTGGTTACAAGGGTGAAGCCTGAGTGACCAAACAAAGCCAACCGTGGGTAAATCCAGCATTACTCACACCCAGAGGTGGGTTATTGCTATTATACAATGACATTATTTAAGAAAAAAAATAATAAATTTTCTTAAATAATGGCATTGTATAATGCCTCCTTGCTGCCCTTCCGCAGCTGTCTGGTATTCTGTGGCAGTTTTGATGTACTGCGCATGCGTATGCCTACGCAGTACATCAAAGCTGTGGGCAAAAGCAATGGAGAAAGCAAGATCTCCGTTGCTTTTTACAAACTGTTTCACTATGTTAAATGGGTTTAACATAGCAAGACAGCTTTAAAAAAAGCAATGGAGCCGTTGCTTTTTTTAAAGCTGTCTCGCTATGTTAAACCTATTTAACATAGCAAAACAGTTTGTAAAAAGAAACTGTTTCGCTATGTTAAATGAGTTTAACATAGCGAGACAGCTTTAAAAAAAGCAACGGAGCCATTGTTTTTTTTAAAGCTGTCTCACTGTGTTAAACCTATTTAACATAGCGAAACAGTTTGTAAAAAGCAACGGAGAAAGTAAGATCTCCGTTGCTTTTTACAAACTGTCTCGCTATGTTAAACGTGTTTAACATAGCGAGACAGTGTGAAGCAACAGAGATCTTGCGTTCTCCATTGCTGTTAAAAAAAAAAAAGAGTTATAGTAATGGAAAAAGTCCGGGCGACCGGACCTTTTTCCATTACGATAACTCTGATTTACAATGTGCATGCTGATCAATCAGCGTGCACGTTTTTTGAATATTAATGGGGGGGTCGTTGTATAATGTGTAATTAATGCCCACCCGGGGGTGTTGTACATAACATCAATAATCAGGTTGATAAAATGATCAGAGATATTCAGAGAAGGAAAGAAAAAAAGATAGAAAGGGATAGGCTTGAATACCTTGAGGGGAGAGTCTATCTAGCAGGAGAGGCGGGATCAACCCACTGATGATGTGGATGCTGGAAATGAAGTTATTAATATGGGTAACTCCACTGAAGAAGCCCACCCTTTAGAGCAGCCTTTACTGAGAAGATCAGAGCATTTCCGGGAACAGAGGAGCAAATTCCAACATCCTGTCTACAAAGCATATCACCAGCACAAATGTCAACACAATCAGTGAGAGAATTTCAGGAGAAGATGGAATTAGTTTTGTTTCCTGAAGATTTTTCCATAGTAGAAGACGTTAGACCTGAGATCATTTACAACTCTGCAAGTGACTTTAAAATTTATAATTATACATCTAACACCTATGGAAGTGAATAAGTTGAACTGCTTAGCAGGGGATATACCTTTGTACACTGTTTATGCTAAGAATGATAATATTTTGCTTGATTTAAATTTTTTTATTAGAAAACTAAAATAAAATGTTTTCTAATAATGTTGGACTGGACCTTGAAAAGAATTTAATACATAGAAACAATACATTCAATTCACCCTTTTCTTTGCCACTTATTATTTTTGAGAAAATATGTGATTTTGATATTAGACAGGTCTTAAGCAAATAAATCCTTTCCAGTCAATTTAATTTGACTCAGGTGGAGAACAGATTACTTAACACCTTATGTTAAAAATTAAATTAAAAATGTTGGAGTCATGAAGCCTGATAAATGGGGAGGGATGGCCATTATGCATAAGACTGATTATATAGGGAAAATGTTTGAACTTTTAAATGGCGATGATCTTTATGAAGAAACTACTCTTAATTATATACATATTGCTTATAAGAAGATTAATTTGTTTTCATCAAGTTTTTCTTCAGGATATGGTAGAACAGAGGCAGGTTTTTGCAGATGTTTCTGATTATTTAAAAGTGCAATTTCCAATTATCCCCATTATATTTGTATCCCAAAAATACATAACAATTTGATTGATCCCACTATGAGACCCATTGTCAATGTGAGTGCATCTAAAATGTATTCAATGGCTAGGGAGGGTGGCCTAATGGTTAAGGTGTTTGCCTTACAAAGACAAAGTGCAGGGTTGGAGTCTCACAAGGGATAATTGGTTAGGCTTAAAATGGCTCACAAGGGCAGTTAGCCTAGTACTAATCTATGAACCTATGAACCTAAATACATTGATATTAAACTAAAGATGTTATTGAATAGTTACTCCCATTTACGCTGGGACTCTTGAGATGTTTTATTGAAACCACTTGGTAAAGAAGGGTCTTGTCTCTTTGTTGCATAAGTGTTTTAGTGACTTTAGTTAACCATGGGGTGGAGTTGGGTTTCATTCACTTTGTTCTAGGTGGGGCTTGGGCATTTAGAATGTCTAGGAAGGTTGTATTAAAGAAATCTACAGCTTTATCTAGGGGAAGAGAATTTAGATTGTCCCAGTTTGTTAGTTTAAGTGTTTCAGAGAATATAGAAGAGTTAAAGTTTTTGAGATTACGAGTATAGGTATATTGGTGTTGGTGAGGGGTGGAGTGGGTTGCTCGGAGAATGAAAGCTGGGAGACGGTCACTCATGGTGTCTGGTAAGATACCAGAGTGTGATATCTTGTTAGGGTGAGAGACTAAGATCCAGTCCAGGGTGGACCATGGGGGTTGACTCTATTAGGTCTGGTAATGCCATTTGTTAGTTGATTGAAGTTGAGTAGATTGATAGATAAGGAGGGATTATTGTTATTAATTTTGTTCCAATCTATGTTCACATCACCTTATATGTATGTCTCAAGTTTAATATTAGTTGAGGCCCATAGTAGAATGTTTTCAAGAGCATAGATATTATTTCCAGGGGGCATGTAGATGGCCATAATGCAAATACTTTTATAGTTATTCATTTTGAGTATTCCCATGACTAGTTCAGCATTGTCAAATTGAGGAATGGGGTTTTGGTAAGGACTGAGGTTAAGTAGGCTATTATAGATTAAGGCTCCTCCTCCTCCTTTTTTGTTTTAGCGGTCACATCTGAGTGCTTCAAAGCCAGGGGGAAGGATCTCAGAATCAGTAATGTGTCTCTGAGACTGCTACTATATATGGTAGGGTATGGTTAAGCCAGGCATGGAAGAGAGCTATTTTGTTTTTCAAACTCTGGGTATTGATTGTAACTAGCTTAAGGAATTTGTGGTTGGAAGTATTGGGTGAGGTAGGGGGAGAAAAGTTAGTACTAGTCTGAGGTCCAGGGTTGGGGTGGATGACTCCTGCTAGGAAAAGCAGGTTAGAGGAAGAAGGAAACAGGATCTTTGAATTATTACTAGTAGTTTGTGGGAAGAACAGTTTTGCTTTGGGAGTATGGTATTTAATTGAGTAGGGGAGCAGTTTGAGTTTAAAATAGTGATGTGGGTTTGGTTGAATTAGACAGGGGGATATGATGTAAAAGTGGGATGTGAAGGGGTGGAGAAGGTGGAGGACAGTGGAGGTGGGGGAGGAAGAAGAGGGAGGAAGTTTGTAAGAGGAATAGGAGGTAGCAGAGAAAACAGTTATTAGGAACACAGTAATTATAGAGGAGATGAGTAAATTCTGTGGAAGTGGAGATGTCATTATTGATTGAATTAAGTATAAAGGGAAGTTTCAGGACGTTGTGGGGAGTGTTTTAGGGTAAAGCAGGAGGAGTGTGACTGAGAGAATAGGAAGGTATAGGATGGAGAGAGGGGAGGGAATAGTTAATTGAATGGATTTTTGGCAGGGGAGGTGTAGTGAAGCGATTGGTAGGAGATGTGGGGGAGGAGAGACTGGGTAAGAATAAATGTAAGTGTACTGGGGGTGGGTGGCATTTGGGGGTAGGTTAGGGGTGCGGAGCGAGCCCGCAGGGTGAACGGAGAGGGGCAGACCCAAAGAAAGGACACAGAAGGAAGGCGAAAAAAACAATCAGTATAGTAGAAGGTAAGAACAGGGGAAGGTAAGTAAGGAAGGCAGAGGCTGTGGGTGCAAGGAAAGGAAAATTGATAGGCTGTAGGGAGAATAAGGGCTAGTATAGAGCTAGAGATGAAGAAGAGGAGGGCGAGCTACTATGGTTTATAAATTATAGTAAGTGGAAAGTAGTGAGATAAGTAAATTAGAGGTGGGTGAAGACAGGCATCTAGTGGTCGAAACCTGTAATTACAATGAGTGGAGACCACAGTAGAGGTTGGAAGTAAAAAATAATTCAGAAGGGAAAGGCTTGAAGGAGTTAGAAATACTAGAAGGCTGGGATGACTTTGGTAAAGAGGGTACAAAGTACAAGAAAGCAAGCAGAAGGGTGTTAGGGCTGCTGGCTGTTATGGCAGTTTAAACTAGACACCTAGCAAGTATCACAACACTACCAGATACATGTAGAAGAAGATAGAACCATATTTAATATAAAATCTTAGTTTATCTTGGAGTTCAGTCCAGGGAATACTTTGGTTATCCAGGTGAGGAGATACACAAGCAGGGTAAGGTAGGTGAATATAGTTGGTCTTTGAAGTCCAGCAGGGCACAACCAGAAGTAGAAAAATTAGGTAAAAGTAGTTTCCACAAAATCTTAGTTTATCTTGGAGTTCAGACTAGGAAATACTTTGGTTACCCAGGTGGGGAGATACACAAGCAGGGTAAAGTAGGTGAATATAGTTGATCTTTGAAGTCCAGCAGAGCACAAATGGAAGTAGAAAAATTAGGTAAAAGTAGTTTGCACAAAATCCTAGTTTATCTTAGAGTTCAGTCCAGGGAATGCTTTGGTTACTCAGGTGAATAGATACACAAGCAGGGTAAGGTAGGTGAATATAGTTGGTCTTTGAAGTCCAGCAGGGTACAAACAGAAGGAGAAAAATTAGGTAAAAGTAGTTTGCACAATATCTTAGTTTATCTTAGAGTTCAGTCCAGGGAATACTTTGGTTACCTAGGTGAGGAGATACACAAGCAGGGTAAGGTAGGTGAATATAGTTGGTCTTTGAAGTCCAGCAGGGCACAACCTGAAGTATAAAAATTAGGGAAAAGTAGTTTGCACAAAATCTTAGTTTATCTTGGAGTTCAGTCCAGGGAATACTTTGGTTACCCAGGTGAGGAGATAGACATCAGGGTAAGGTAGGTGAATATATTTGGTCTTTGAAGTCCAGTAGGGCACAACCAGAAGTAGAAAAATTAGGTAAAAGTAGTTTGCACAAAATCTTAGTTTATCTTGGAGTTCAGTCCAGGGAATACTTTGGTTACCTAGGTGAGGAGATACACAAGCAGGGTAAGGTAGGTGCATATAGTTTCTTACGTGACTTATGTGCTCAAATCCATGGTTAAAGCACATTGTGCATGATTGCCATTCTCCCATCACAGTGACGACTGTATTATGCATCACATGTGTCTGGGTATACTTAGCAGCAGGAAATGTTGCATGAGAAATATACATATAGCAGTGTCTCACATTGAGCCTCCCCCCTTAGCAACCACTACTCACAGACCATGTTGTCTTCTGCCTGCCATTGACTTTCATGGCAGAATAGTGATTTTAGTTATAATGCTTATTTTCAGTTTATTTTATTATTTTCCCCCCAATCCCATCTGTGTGCCGCTGCCCTACGCTTAAACAGCCGAGATCGGCTAAAAAAATAAAAGTTGATTTTTTTATTTTTATGTTATTTGCAATACTAATGGCCTTATACTTGGCCACTGGCATGCTTCCTCAGTGCTATGCAGACTTTATTTGGAACTGTCACGGCTCCGTTTTGGATTTTGTAGAAATGTACTTGGCTACTAACTGAGTACATTTCTGCAGATTGCATTAGTCCTGCACAGCCGGTTGCAAGCTTCCTGGATCGCAAATTCACCTCATTTGCAAGGATTTCTCCACTAAATGGGGTGATTTGCATACAGGGGCTTAGTCTGCGCAGGACTAGTGCAGGAGTGCTCATGCACGCCCCTGCAGGCTGCTCCTGGATCGCACAGCGGACATATTTCTTGCTTGAGCTCCTGCACCAATCCTGCACGCCGTGCAAGGCATACAGAATCCAGGGGTATGTTCTGTATGCTGGTGCCTTATTAAGGTATGTGTTCAAATCCATGGTTAAAACACATTGTGCATGATTGCCATTCTCCTGCCACAGTGACAACTGTATTATGCACCACATGTGTCTGGGTATAATTAGCAGCAGGAAATGTTGCATGAGAAACATACATATAGCAGTAACAGTATAACAGTATTTTAAAGAAATGACAGGTACACATTCTACACTACAACAATAAGATGATGTCATGGCTTTAAAGACCAAAATATCTCACACTTGTTGCACCAGTGGCACCATGGTGCATCTCCTCCTTTCCAATGTCATGTAGCTTCTATTGTCACATACGCAAGTGTTCAAAACCCACTTTGACTGTCTGTAAGTACTGCATGTCCTAATGCTCTTAAGCATGAATGACATCATGTGTACAACTGCAGTTGGGCAAACCTCCCACAGCTCTTTTATCTCATACAAATTGCAATACAATAATATGCTATAATGATTTCACTTAGGTGGAGTCTCACAGCCTTGTTAAGACTTCCACTGTAGTGCAAGTGATTTATACACATTTGTAGTTAGTGAGCTTACATAGCTTGCTGTTTAATTTTAGCCAAGGGTAACAGTCTATGAATGTATTAATATTACAAAAATAACACTGCATGATGTTATTATTTTCAAGTTTTACTTTGGAGAAAAAAATATTATGTAATATCTGAATGTAGTAGTACAAGTGCTCCTGTGTCACATGTATTCACTAATGACTTGTACTGTACATCTACATAGACACAGTGTGTGTCAAATGTAGGACATGTTGTTGGACAAAAAAAGAACAACAGCTTCCTTGGCCGAGAAACATTTCATATTGCAAGGTTCACATTTGTGAGAACATTATCATAGTGGGTCTATATTATATATTCAAACTTTCTAAACTTCGAATCCCATATGTTTGATAACATATGATCGAAGTTTAAAAGTTCGAATATATAATAAAACAAAAAAAAACCTTACCTTAATGGTGCAGGGGGGGGGGCAAGGCCCTTTGCACCCCCGACACCCCCCCTGCTTAAATATACCAACTCCAAGATCGCACTTCAGTGCAGAAAAGGGAAATTCTCCCATTAAACGGCACCATTACGTTTAACCTTTGAACTCTTGAAATGCTGATCATATGGTGTCGACCATATGACATTCGACATTTCAAGTGTTCAGAGTTCTAATAGGAACCCTATCATAGTTACCTCATTGGCATCATTCTGACAAAATCAATATTGTACACGTTATCCTCACATGTCCCTTATTACTGCACATATTAATTTCATTTATTTGTGACAAGATGCATTGCTATGTCATGTGGTAGACATAAGCAATACACAGTTCTCTAGAGTGTGTGTAATATGATAAGACAGTGGTTTGAATCTGGTTACATCTATCTGTCACGTAACTGTGTCAGACAGTAGTGGCTTAGGCAAAGGAAGTATTGATTGCACAGTCAGAGGGCAACAATTTGAAGACATCACACTCCATGGTAGGGAATCCATACCCATTGCAACAGTGATAAGCTCTAAGCCCTTCAAGTGTGTTTGTCATGACACACTCAGTACACCTATTGCTGTGGTGTCAGAGGTTGATGTGCATCTTTCTGATATTTCTACTGGCATTTCACCAAGTCTGGCAAGATGCAAATGTTGAGTATGTCATTGATTGTTCACAGGCATTACTACAGTTCCAAATAAGAATGCACTGTATTGATGCCTTACTCCAAACATTTATGTATTGCTGTAATTGTTTTATACACTGTAAACCTTTATTGAACATGAGAGCTTACATAACATGTCTTCCTGTATGACATTATGCCAGATCATCATAAAGTGTGACTGGGCCTGTGTTTGGATACTTTCTTATGTTTTTGTGTTATTTACCTGCTCTTATGGCAGTGCTCACTGAATGTGTTGTGACCATGCCCAGTATAATCCTGTAATAGATGCACACCATTTACAGACAGGGACCTTGAACTACTGCCATGTCATCAGATCTGTGTTGTCATTTGCCACTTGTGTATTTTGATTGCTATTTATTTATTTACTTATTTAGATTTAGATTTAAATTCTGATAAATACAGAAAATGAAGCTACTAAAAACCTTCACCTGCACAGTGTTCCCCTCAACTTAAGCCTCTAAGGCAAAACAGCTTGCCCAGTACACTAATTATAGGTGATTCAACAGTGAGGCACACTGATGTCCCACTCACTAGATTGAATAAGGAGAAGGTAACAGTCAGCTATCAGGTTCCAGAATCTGCCACATAACACACGCACTCAGGTCACTCCACAACAGATGCAAATATGACCCTGTCATTGTCCATGTGGGTGTGAATGACCTGAGATGCACCTCCCTGGGCTACATGAAAAGAGACATGGAGGAGCTCTCGGATTATGTTGCCCAGGCAGGTATGACCCTAGCCCTGAGCAGCATCCTACATCACCCAAAATGATACCGCAGTACAAGCAGAAAATGATTGACTTCAACAATTGGCTAAGTTTCTGGTGTCAAGGAGATCCAGTATCTGTCTGTCTGGGATGACATGACTGACAGACCTCAATGCATTGCCAGAGATGACCTGCATCTGTCACCCCTAGGTTTCCGGGTACTGGCTAAGGCTCTTGCCACTTCTATAGTGCCTTTTTTAGGTGGTGTTCCAAAGACCAAGTTAACACCAAAACAGCTATAAATAAATGCAATCTGAGGGTCATGCTGCTCAATGCTAGAAGTTTTAATCTCAAGATGCACTCGCTCGACGCACTCCTCAAAATGGAGAACATCGACATTTGTGCTGTAACGGAGACCTGGTTTAAAGCAGCAGAAAGCACCCCTGCACTACCTGGCTATAAGTCATTCCACACCTTTAGGCCCCAGAACATGGACCAAAGCTCTAATGGTGGCGGTGTCTCCATATTCATAAAGGATATGCACTCCTCCAGGCTAGTAGCCCAGCATAATACATCTGAGATACTTCAGGTACAACTAACATTGGGTAAGACAGCATTTCAGGTCATAGCCTGCTATAGGTCCCCAACCATGTCCCAATATTCTCACATTTCACAACATTTCTAAGCACCCTGGAAACTATTAAGATCCAACCAAACAATCTCATCTGGGCAACTTCAACTACCCCTCCATCAACTGGGAAAACTACTCATGCATAAATGCACTGGCCCAACGCTTCCCGGAATTCATCAGTTCCAATGCCCTGCACCAGCTCATTCTTACACCCACTAGAGGAAGCAACATCCTTGACCTGGTTATTACTAACATGGGCAACCGTTGCTCTACACCAATAGTCAATCCCTGCCTGGTTAGATCTGACCACAAACTAATCACCATGGAAATCCACATCTCACCCACACCCTCCACAATGGTAACTACCATGAAAACCTTCTCCAAAGCTGACTTTGGACTCCTAAAAACAGAGGTGGCTAACTTCATGGTACCCATGCCAATGGAAAATAGATTAATGACTGTCGAATCATACAACAATGCACTGTACGAACACGTACATAAATGCTTGGAACTAGCCATACTCAACAGAACCAAGACACTCTATTCCAAAAAAAGAAGCCAATCTGGTGGTTCCCTGCCATTAATAAACTCTACAACAGAAGGAAGAAACTGTTGCAGAAAAAGGTGAAGTCCCAAGACTGGAAAGAATTCCCTTATTAGCCTCAACAAAAAGTCTCAGTTACTGCACAATGGTACCTCCTATACTGAGCCAACAGATATTGCCAACATATTGGCCGTCAGATTCAGTGCCAACTTTACCCCCCCCCCAGGGACCAATCACAATACTGGAAGAATGTCAGGCACCCAGCATTACTGCAGCACAGGTTAAAGCTGCATTGTCCAAGGCCAAGAATACATCTTCCATGGGACCCGATATTATCCCTGTCTGTGCCTTACATGAACTACAAAGTGAACTGGTAACACATCTGTGTGCCCTGTTCAATCACAGCCTCGCCTCAGGCTTTGTCCCTGCCAAATGGTGCACTGCTACAGTCATCCCTCTCCATAAAGGGGGAGCGACTATAGACCATGGGGAATTATCACTCCATTAGCCTGATGAGTCTGAGATGCAAGGCAATGGAGCACATCATCATGGACCTAATAAACAAGGATATAGGGAATCTCCAAACTCTAGGTCCCTCACAATTTGGTTTTGTGAAAGGTAGATCATGCCTGTTCAACCTGGTTGACTTCTTTGAGTCAATCACCAGAGCTGTGGATGAGGGCAAGGCAGTTCATACAGCCTACCTCGTTCTGGCCAAGGTCTTTGATATCATTCCCAACTCAGGAATTATAGATAAACTCACCAAACAAGGTATCAACCCCTATATCAGTAGGTGAGTTGCAAATTGGCTCTCAGATAGAACCCACAGTGTGAAAGTAGCAGACTCCAGGTCAGACTGCTGACCAGTTATGAGTGGAGTCCCACAAGGATTGGTCCTGGGTCCTCTCCTGTTTGGCATCTACTTCTCAGAATTCCACAGAATTCCAGGCCAACATGGAGGGGCTCTGGCTGACCAAGTTCACAGATGACTGCTAGCTGGGAGCCATTATTAACTCCCCAAGTGATGTAGACATCCTACAGAATGGCCTCACTGAGGCCAATGACTGGTGTCAAAACCATGGCCTTAAGCTTAATGCCAAAAAATGCATCATCATCCCCTTTGAGAAAAACTCAGTTCCCACTAATTACCACATTGATGGGAACCCAGTGAACACTGAAGACATTATAAGAAATCTTGGGACACAGGTTGACAGCAACCTCTCCTTTGACCACCACATTGCCACTGTGGTCGGAAAGTCCTTCTATGTGGCTCATCTCATTACCAAGGGGTTTGGATCCAGGAAGAAAGAGGTCATCATCTCTCTCTCTCTCTACTCTTCCTTCATTAGACTAGTCATCGAGTATAATGCCCCATTGGCATGTACCTCACTAGACACCTGCAACAGCTAGAGAGGCCACAAAACTACCTCACAAAGAGGATGCTAGGCCTTAAGCACATGTCCTACATGGACAGACTCAAAAAAAAGTCAGCTATTTTCTGTCTCATATCATCTACTAAGAGGTGATCTCTGCTTGACTTACAACACCATGTCTGACCCAGCCCTTTAGATGCTACATCTAAAGAAATCCCAATCCCTTCACACCACATGCTCCAGAGACCTCAACCTCATTACCACAATCAACAGAACATACTGGAGGGACAGGTTCATATCCCAGAGACTGCCCATGCTCTGGAATAGACGTCCCATACACGTCAATCAGAGTACCTCACTGGCCATCTTCAAGAGAAATCTTGATGAGTGGATGGGAAATAGAAAGTTCACCCCATGGATCACTCCAGTGGCTCTACTTGGTAGAACCACTGGGAACTAACGTTGGGTGGCACAATGCCATGGCACTTCTATGGGCTAGGCTTGTAAAGCCTCCAGGGCCATTAGCCTAGATGACACCTATGAACCTAAAATATGCTTTAAGTCTTAACAAACAAGTGATGGAAATTGTACCATTAATGTCTGGTGTACAACCTGCATTTAATTTTAGTTGCCAGGCAAGCTCTTTTTTCTCTACTTTTAAACCCCAGTGACCTCCCCTTCCACTTTCAATATGTTGTTCGACTATAACAAATTTAAAAACATGGCTGGGGTAAATATTAATACATTTAGCCAGAGCATTTTTTTATTCTGTTTTTTTATATCATTTAAATGTTCATACACTCGTCTTTTAATTGACATGTTTTAATGTTTTTAGTTGTTTGTATTTATTTAATGTTTATGAAGGATTTTTTAAAGGTTTGGATATTGTGTTTTAACTCATTTTATAGTTTTTAATTTAAAATGTTAATGTTTCTATAACATTTTTGGCGGACTCAGTCACATGATTTGTTGTAAGTTTTTAAATAGCAGCATCATTTTCTGTATTTATTTGATGAAGTCTGTGATGATAGCACTTATTTGAACAATTTGTCTGTGGCTTTGTGTAACAAAATATATATTTTTTGTGATGTGAAATTCTTGCTTCCAGTGCCTTTACGAACAAATGAGTAGTTCAGACTAATTACATGGAAAAAAATTCTGTATATACATTCTAGTGAACAAGCACGGTGCAATGGACAATCAAGCAGAGTGTAATGTACAATATATACATTGGTTTCTAAAGAGGGTCAATCTTTAGTGAATCTTGAGAAAGGAGATGAAACTCAGAAAGAAAATAGATTAGGTAGCATGTCTTGTGTTGAAGCAGGAGTATTTGACTTGGATGAAGAAATGCTTTTGTGTTGCATTCTGAATTTGGAATGTGTCAATTTCCTTAATTTCAATGGGAAGAGATTTCTAAAGAGTAGGCACTTGAGAGGAGAAAGCAATGTGCAGCCCTGTGGAGTTTGTTTCCAGGGGTAATGAGAGTTGGTGTGGTTTGTGAGTAGTGTCTCATATTTCATGAGAAGGTTCTTTCTTGAATCTAGCTGCAAAGGGAGAAGATGTGTGGAACTGGAGTAGTTTGAAGAGATGGGATTTTAAAAAGTAGATTAGACCTTTGTTTTATAGGTAGCCAATGGCTGTTCTGGCTGTTGGGGATAGAAAAGGGGAGCTCTTTTCAGTCCAGAAAAGGTAGTAGTTTATTTAAGCTTTTACTTTGTCTTTGTGGAAAGGGAAGTTTAGTGACTGATTAAGCCATAGTCCTAGGTGGAGGCTGCCTCTATGGAATAGTTGTCTAGGTCAAGGAAAATAAAGTTATGTTCTTGGTGAATTTTCTGAGGCATTTCAAAAAACATAGTTTTGGTCTTGGTGGGATTCAGAAGTAGTTTATTGTTCATGAGCCATTGGTGGAGCTCATGGAAGTCTGACTGGAGTTGGCATAGAATGTTGGTGTAAGAGTGACCTGACAGGAAAATGAGCATATCATTAGCATAGAGGATAAGTGGGACATAGGGGAACTCACAAGGAAGTTTGTTGATGAATATGGAGAAGAGGAAGGGGTAAGAACAGATCCTTGTGGTGCACCTTTGGTAATAGGTGCACATTCTTGTTGAGAAGATCCTAGTTTAACTCTAAAGTGTCTGTCAGTGAGGAAGTAGCACTTGCACTGATACTAATTTTGATTAGTTTGTTTTGGAGAGGATAGTGGTCAATAAGGTTAAATGCCTCTGTGAGGTCTATAAATAGGGCACCTGTAAAGAGCTACTATCAGAGTTTAGCAGGATGTCATCAGTTAGGGGTCAAAGAGCTGTCACGGTAATTTATCCAGGCCAGAAACCATGTTGCTTGAAGGAAAGCAGGTGGTCCTGCTAGATAAAGAGTAAGAGTTTGGTGTAGAATTACTTTTCAATAAATTTTCCCAGAATTTGGAAGATGGATATTGGATGGAAATATGAGGTAGCTTTTTGTTTGGTTTGCTTTGGGAGGGGTTTAATTAGAAGAGTTTTCCAGATCTGTGGCATGATGTTTTGTGTGAAACGTAGATTATATATGTGGGTGAGAGGAAGACATAGATGTTCCATGCAGGGATATATGAAACTGGGGTTATTTTGTCAGATCCAGGAGGGGTGTCAGTGGAAATATTTTTGAGTAGAATAGGGACTTGTTTGGGACATATGTCCTTGAAGTGGAGGAGGTGGATGAATGGTGGTGCGGTGGGCAATGCATAATCTATGGGAGGTATGGAGTTTATTGATGAGACAGTCTTATTTTTTTTAAAGTGATCTGGATATTACATTACAGTTTATGATGCACATGTACATAAAACACATGCTTGTCTAAGATGTGTCAATTAAATATATGCCCCTATTTATGGTTGTCCAATGACAAATGTTAAAACATGTCCCTTTCCACTGTGCATGACAGAGCTGCTGTACAGCTCATCCTTGTTTATACAGGATGAAGTGGAGGACGCAATGCTACAGTCAGTAATCACACATATTTTCTCTCTATATGCATGTCATATTCCATAAGTACACTGTATGTGAATGGCCCATAATGTATTCACAGTCTTTGCCAACTGTTATCTCAACTCGGCATGTTATCAACAATAATGTAACATTTACTCCCCCTTGTTACAATGTCGCATTGTGTTCCTCTCATATACATTGTTAACACATCTATTTTTAAGTTATATGCATGGGTCAACACTTGGAAACAAACGTATTCATCAATATGGACATCTTTCTATTGAAAAAGGTTTCTTTGTGGCATCATCACAAGTCAATGCGCTAAATTAGTACATATTTCCATTTACGCTTTTTTTGTAATTATCCCTCCACTGCTCACATTGCATTCTGTATAAATTAGCCAAATTTCACATCTCCTGCATCTACATGATTAAAAGTTATTTGCCTTTGCTTCATCTATGTTGTTTGTGCACGCTCGCATAATACATTTGCCTACAGGCGAGAACTTTTGTTTACATAGTGTACTCATGCTCCCAGCACTATTTCATGGTTGCCACTTGCCAACACTGCTAATGGCCAAAAAATGCTGCTTGGGATCATCTAAGCTGCTCATCACCCTAACAGGTTTTAGTAATGTAGGCTTCACACCAAAATTGCACAATTGTTAATGAATCCCAGGGAATATCTGCTCACCACAAACGCATTGGAACAAAACGTTTAATAACACCTCCACTGTTAATCCAAACATTGCATCGTATAAACTTTTGTCTTACCCGAAATTCTAATTCAAAGCCAGAACTATATCTAAAATACATTTTGTTGTACTGCAGGAAACAACACATACTAAAATAAATCAATGTGTATATAGGATATAGCTTTTACAAGTTAATTGCTATAACTTCTGTGATAGTGTTACATTTCTTTATTGTAGGATTTTTACATATTTTTTCCAGTCTGCCTGCTACTTTTATACTGTGTTACTTTTAGAAATATTTTTGGCTGTTATTTCTTTAGTCTGTACATATTTTTTCAACCACATATAAAATTCCTGCTCTTAGGTTGTTTTATATGTTTATTTATTAAATATGTTTCAGCATAATTTTCCTATTTTTTGCTGTCTATACCTTTTGGCTTGGGTTGTGGCTCAATTTTATTTGCATATTCTGAATGCTGATGTGACAATAACTTATCTATCATGTCCAGTGACATGATCCAAACACCTCAAGAGAACAGACATATTTCCCTGCAGATGACTTTCCAGAGCCAAATGTAGTGAATGTTCTAGCAGAAGCTGAGTTCACTGGAGGTTAAGACCACCACCATATTTGACTACCTACTGAAAACATTTCATACAGTACAGCCCACATAAGATCACAGCATTTCATATTTATAGGGTCCTGATGGGTGATGATGTAGAACAGACCAATATTAGCATCAAGGAAAGACCTGGAGCTGTATCAAGGATCATATCAAGATACATGGAGGCACAGCAGAAATTGTCAATTGAACATGGTCCTTTGGGAAATTAAAGCATTGAGGGATACCTCCTTTTTTCAGGAATGTCCATAATGTCATAGATTAAAGTTTGGGTTTCTGGTTTAATCAGATTGCCCTTACTGTTGCACCCCCATAATAGATAAGAAGCACAGCTTCTGGGGATGTCACTGGAGAGATGTAATATAGTCCTTCCTGAATAATTTGGCTTCAGAATTTCATTTAACACCTGTTCTTCAAGAGTATAATTTTTTTCAGTTTATATTCTGATTGATTTTTGCTGAAATTGGCTTAATGGAAGAAAAACTAATGCTACTGATGACTGCTGGAAGCCATTAATGGATTGTTGTATAGATAAAAAGTCCATGAATGCTTCACCAACAAGCAAAAAGAGCAGGTACTGTAATGTATATAGGCAAGTTAGGTGCAACAGTCAATGTTTGTTGTAAGATAATTAGGCATCCCCCAATAATTTAATGACCTCCTCTGCATTCTGTAATAGTTTCATTTCAGAAAGTATTACTATTAAAGTTGCTCCATGTTGAAATGTAGTCTTCCTTTTAAAAATGTGCTTTAGTTTTACATTGCTATTTCAGAGAACAAGCAATCATATCAAAGATGTTCCATGATGAAATCTAGTTCACCTTTTGAAAATGTGCATTAGTTTTATATTGCCATTTCAAAGAATAAGCAATCACAGCTGAATCTGATTATTACAATTACATAGTGTTTCTCTTCTTGTCATTTGTTGTCATTGAAATGGAATATCCGTAAGCTCTATAATACAGCATGTCAATTGCTCTCTGGTTTTGTATTCCCTGCTACAGCGACATTTGCCTGCCTGAGCTGACAAATCTATTGATAAAATGGCTAGTAAAGGGGAAAAAAAAGAAAGGAAAGCAATACTCTTTAAGGGACCTGGCACAAGTAAGAAAACATTAACAAATATAAAATAAAAACTTAGGACGTTGGCTGGGAAGTTAATCCTTGACCTCCTGCAGTCTGTTTGGTTGTCACTATATCTCCACAATTAAAGAGCCAACATGGAATCGGACACTGAGCTGTTCCTTAAACATATAAATAAATAAATACATAAAATAATAGAAAACATACAAAAGAAAGCCCACAGGCGGCAATAACACAATGGTTGGAAGGCTGGCCTAATGGTTAAGGTGTTTACTTTACAAACACAAGGTACAGGATTTGAGTCTCACAAAGGATAATTATCTAGGCTTAAAATGGCTTGTAAGGGCAGTTAGCCTAATACTAACTTATGAACCTTTATTTAAGAAACATTAAACACCTCCATCAAAAAATGTTATGTTTCTTCAGAACACTTTTCCACTATACAAACAACCTTTTTTAATAAACAATCACAAATCAATTTCTTTTCATATCAACCTAAAAATAAGTTGTTAAATAAACAATTGTCAATGAATTTTTGATTTTGGTGTTTTTTCTTAACCTGTGCTTTAACAGGATTATTTGGTTTAGTTCTTTAAACATGGCTGTTTTCTTATTAGCTAGGAAATTCCTTGCATGTTGTTATTAGGATCACTTTGTACAGAGACACATGCATGTGGACTCTGCCAGCACGCACGCACACACGCACACATGCGCACACACACACACACACACACACACACACACACACACACACACACACACACACACACACACACACACACACACACACACACACACACATAAATTTCATACTGAGACATTGCTTGAGTCTTTACCGGGACCTAAATTAGGGCCTACAGCAATCCCTAAGTCATACATCCTTACTTACTGTCACTGACTTTGGACAATTAAACAGCCACGGTAAATGTAAGCTCTAAGGTGATCCTTAATGCTATCTTCCTTTCTGCTAACCCTCACTCTTGCATGTTGTTTTTAAGGTCAGATTACATGTGCGCACAAGTACACACAAACAGATGCAGTAGACAGTCTCTGCTAAGGAATTGTTTAAATATAACACAACATTTTAGGGCTTTAACTAAGACTTGAATCCAGGATCACCAGCAATCAGTGCTGTTGTTACTGTTTTTGGACCTTTGAAGAGACATGCCAGAGCTATGTTCTGCTGAGCTTTCCCTCAAACAAAGCCATTTTGCTTTCAGTCAGGTAACTCCTAACATATTTTATTTAAGGTAAAACAGACACAAACACACACACACACGCACACACACACGCACGCGTGCACGCACACACAAACACACACACACACACACACACACACACACATACACACGCATGCATGTGCACACACACGCAGATACATATGCTTATAATACAAAGCTCCTGCTAAGGCACGGATTAAGTTGTGGAACAGGAAAGGAAACTGTAGGCGTTTGACTGGGACTTGAACACAGGACCTCCATTAACCTGTATTGTCACTGCTTCTGGGCCATCAAAACACCACCTCCAAGACTAGCTACACAGTAGTTCCTTGATGGTTTAGAGGAAGTGACAATACAGATGGGTGGAGTTCCTGGATTCAAAAGATCTAATTGTATAATTTAAACAGTTACTTAGCAGGAACCTTCTAGTGTGTGTGTTTGTGTGTGTGTATGTGCGTGTGTGCGTGTGTGTGTGTGTGTGTGTGTGTGTGTGTGTGTGTGTGTGTGTGTGTGTGTGTGTGTGTGTGTGTGTGTTTTATCTTAAAGCCAGCATGACAAAGGTTTCCTAACTCATTGGGTGAGCAGTAAAAGCATTCTAAAGTAAGCATTCATAGATGTAATTGATACATAAACTTTCTATGTCTTTTGAAAACAAATTTACATTTAGACAAATACTTATGCTTTTGTATAAAATTAGGCATGAAATCTTTGTAATCTAAATCAATTTCAACATCACTTTCCCCCTCCAGGGATTTAAATGGACCACACATAAGGCATTATTAACATTGACAATTTTAGTGACATGAACATGCTCGTATATCCTTTGCTGTAATCTTTGGTGGTATAGCCTACATATGCTTGACACAAAGTAAATATAGCCACATATACTACACATCTAGATAAACAACTAAGTGGCCAGGAATGCTATAGCTGATACATTTAACTTTTTTATTGTTTGTTTGTTTTTCATGTAATCAAACCAACTCAGTCACCAGATGCCAATAAATAAATAAATAATTTTCCCGCATTGCCATACTGACATTGGTTGCATCCACCACAACTGAAAAGTCAATTTTTCTTATTTTTATAGAGCAGTTTTTATGCTGTAGATCTTTTACTCCTGCCCTGCCATTGAGTGCATGCATTTTTATTTGTTATTTGTTTACCAGGGAAGTCTGACTTAGAACAAATCCAATTTTCAGCAGAGGCCCAGAAAGAAATGCTCCAGGTGCATGTCTTTGTGACATGGAGGAAACTAAACCACCCAGAAAAAACCCACACAAATCCAGAGAGGACATGGAGACTCCACACAGAAGGCACCCCAGCCAAGAATCAAACCAGAGAACCTCTTGCTGTGAGGCGACAATGCTACTGCAGTGGTGCAGCGATAGTGTTGTCACCTCTTGCTGTGAGGCGACAATACTACCGCTGCACCACTGCCTCATCTGGTAATAAGCCTATGCATGTTTGCTTTATAAAACTCTTAATCTTTATCCAGTGAGAATTTTACATCATTGTAATATATGGGAGGAATCCATTTCCATTTCATATTTTAGGGGTCTACTACATGTTCTCATTTACCATTTGCTTGTGAAACACTTTCTTGCTTGATTTCAAAAGTGCTCTAACTCCCACTACTCTGATCTCCCTTAACTAAGCATCCATCTTAATACCACACTACTCCAGACTATCTAGCCCTACTAGAACCTTGATCATAACCTTAAAAACTCCCATTCAATCCCTAAACCTAGAATCCTTGTTTCCTAAACTAAAAATTCTCCTTCCCCACTCTCTAAACCTAAATTCCATGATTGCTCCTTAAACCTAATACTCCCTCCCCCAAAATCAACGTCACCAAAAACACCTTAAACCTGAAATATCCCTCCAGCTCTCCTCCCTGACTTATGGAGCATGCTAGCACTTCCTTACCTAGCATGTGAACAGTTGTAGTTACTGTGCGGCAGCTGCTTGGCTCAACTCATATATGGGTTTGAGCACAAACAGCTGCTTGCATGGGCTACAAGATGCTCGAGTCCCTGGCATTGATGGCTTGCCCTCAAATGCTTGGGACTTCAGCACTTGTAGTTTTCCTGATCTTTTTTTTTCTTCACAAACTGATGTCATTTTTGTGGTAAAAGTGCTTATTGTTGAAGTACTGAATAAAAGTTTCCATTTTATCTTAGATTTCAAAGAGCTGTTTATTGGATTTAGCTTTTACAGAGGAGTCTGGTGTCTTTGTCTAGCATTCTTGGCTTGAGTTTTGAGAGAAAAAATAGTTTGCTTAGGGCACTAATCACTGTGAATTTGATGGCCCAGAGCCAGCAACAACAACATGGATTTTTGGAAGTTCTGGGTTCAAATCCTAATCAAAGGTCTATATCATTCTTTTGTATTTCATGATGTGTGTGTCTGTGTATGCCTGAGTGTCTGTGTGTGTGTGTGTGTGTGTGTGTGTGTGTGTGTGTGTGTGTGTGTGTGTGTGTGTGCGTGTGCGTGTGGAATTTGACCTAATTTGAAATTTAATAATTAAGTTACTAATTTTAGGTTGATGGCATAAGCACTAAACAACTTGTGCAGACACTCTTTAGAACAAGTGTTTACTAACCTTCCCTAGAAGAAAAAGCAAACCTCTGTCATTGGTGTTAATATTTTATTCTAGTTAGAAGGTGTAACATGGAAGATCAACTGTAAACTAGGCTGTATGCTGTCTACTTTAAGGGGCATACCACTCACAACTATATTGTCTAATTCAACTGACGTTACTACTTCAGTCAAGGAGTATTTAGCAAAAAGTTGAAGAAGTGGTGGGTGACACAGGTTAAAATACACAAAGAAAATATCTCAAATGAAAGAGTTGATATGCACTATGCAAATGCCAGCCCCACAGCACAGTCTGTTCATAGGTTACTGGCTTAGAAAGTTGCTCTGGTTAATGAAATACAAAGTAAGAAATGCTAAATCTTCAAGAAGATCCACCCAAATTATATGCATGATTAGTTGTGTGCCAAAAGCTCTAGCTTACACTCCAGGAAAAAAAAAAATGTAAGGAATACCATTATAAATTTCCATATCGACACTTATTCCTTCATTAATCCTAGTCCAACTTATAGCCATGTAGTAGACTTGAATAGATGCACTTAAGCCTTGCTCTACAGTCTCACTCATTAATATACCCAAGATCATAAAAGGGTTCTAGTGATACATTTAAGAGTTGTGCATAAAAGTAAAATTATGGCTGCCTATTGCTCAGAAAATGCAGGGATGTATCGGTATGCATAGCAACAGTAACTGCATAGCAATAAAAATTCTTTGTTCTTGAAATAAAATATTATTGGCTTCAATAAGAAGTCCATTTAATATGCAAGCAATACATTGTTCATTGAACAGTTTCAGCAGTTTTAAGCACAGGCAATACAGGTTAACAAACAACAGCAATAGCAAGCGCACAGCATAGCCCTTTACAGACCTAAGCTGTGGTGAGTTTTCCCTATACCCTGTTTGCAAAGAAAACATAAAAGGGCTAGCTTTTTTTCATAGTTTAACACCACGTTAGCAGTACTAGAAGCCTAGATAAACACTGGTTAGAATAAGAGCACTGAATGCTGTTTCATCATAAAGTGTTAAAGCGCCAAAGAATTATGAAGAATCAGTCTAATTAAACACAACTCTGAGTAATATCAGTGAGCAGCAACCTGAACCTACATTTAAACTGCTATATCTAAAGTGTATAGATCTTATGTTACAATAACATAGTAGCAAAGACATATTTTTTTTCAATTTTTACTCAAGCCTGAATCAATTTTGTTTTTCACTTTTCTCAGCAAGTACCACACCAAAATCCTGTCTGATAATTATTTTAAATTTTTTTCAGCAAATCCCCTGTGATCAGCTGCAATGGCATTGCTTTGATATCCTGTGGTATTACACTGTTCCACTGTGCACACTTCAGTGCCTGCAGTTACCGCTCTGTATACCTTACTTTTAGATACTGCCACATTCCAAATGTCTAAGAAACTGTAATTTCCGACCCAGACCTGCTTTGTTAATTCACTGAGTTATACTCTCTCTGCATCACCTTAGTGTTAAACAACCTGCTCTTTTAAGGTTAAATTACATGAAAAAGATGTGGTTGTTTAACCTAGTGCATAGGAATAGACAGTTGTAGTTCACATGTACAGATATATCAAACACCAAAGACAATTAAACTTAAAATATATCAGTCACACAGCATAGGCCCTGGATGGGCTGCAGGAGAATGATTGGAGTGAGTGGTAGATGCCAGCACAACCATTCTGTAAGGAGGCAGTAAAACCTTTCTGCAATAAACAGCATATGAGCTTGGCTAGTTCCATGCTGTGTAAGAGGTGAGCCATGTAGATGGAAAGTTGTGCATATGTGAAAGTGCACATGTACTATTTGAGGACAGTAATTATGGAGAAGGTACACACCCTGGCAGCAATATGAAGCTGCATCAGTATCCTTGATCTCCTCGCTAGCCCTGGATATGGGGTTGAGTTGAACCTGGGGTAGGCTAAGATTGGTCCAGTAGACTAAGTGAATGAGAAGGTAGTAAGCTGTGGAAAAAAAAAAAAATATCTCAGTCAGAAGAGAACAGAAGAGATGATCAAACTAAAAATATCTTAGTCAGAAGAGAGAAAAAAATAGATTATCAAACTAAAAATAACTCAGTCAGAACTGCAAATCAATACTTTACAATGCATCTGTTCGAACAGCCCTGCAGTCAAGCTTCACTGAAGGCGATGCATCAGGATAGTGCCGTGATTATCGAAACATAACTGTAGAAGTGAAAATCCTGTGTGAGCATCAGTCCAAATCACGCATGGATTGGTCCAAGTGACAAATACATAGATGCTTACCAGTAACAACAGAGTAGTACTTCTCATTTTTTATCAAGTCTAAGCATATTCTCCTTTCCTTTTTTCATCATTTCTCTTTGGATCCCTCTTTTAAAACATTTTTAGGTAGTACCAACCAACTCTCTGTAGTGATATGCCTGGCATTACTGCAATGGTGAGTCATGCTGTGGAACATGGTGCTGTCCTTGGAATTAGCACAGGCTGATTTTTCTTTATAGATAATGAAGTATTCCAGATGACGTACTATCTCATATAAGTTACCCCCCCCCCCATTTCTTTATTTTCCTTTTCTTCTCTAAGCCAAGGCTGTAAGGATTCTAAACATCTTAAGTCTGCCTCACCAGCCCAGCATTTGGATATACCTGTGGTTCTGTCTTTTCCTCCACTAAACAAAATTTTGTAGGACCATAAACTTTGAGGACTCAGGGACAAAAAATATCCATCTTTGTAAGTATCCTACTCTATAGCTTTCCTATTGCTGTAAGATTCCTGCCAAGCAGGAAGGATATTCTTTGCTCTCTTACCTCTGAAACCACTGTGCATTTCCCTCTTTTCTATATTTTGTGTCATCTCTCTGTAAATCATACTTTCATCATTGTCTCTAATTACATTTTATTTCCTTCAGTTGTTCAACATTATTTTCTTATTGTTTCTTATTTATCTTTTTCCACCATATTTTTGTCTGGATCTTTCTTGCTCCATCTTTGTATGGCTTTTATCACCTGTACTTGGTTATCTCCCTCTTGTTCTCATTGGCGACATAATGTGTTGCTCATCCGGTCAGGATAAAACAGATGAACAGTTGTGGGTTCCTTCAAGCAGCTTTATTACACACAAACACATCAGGAATGAGGCTTTGTAACTTAAACTTAAATAAACGTATAAACAGACTGACTACCACACTCATACATGTTAACACTCTGGCTGTTCCCTCAAAATGGCACTGCTGCCTTCATGTGCTCACTATTTGTATACACGTGCCTACATCTGGAAATGCTTCTTAAAGGTACATACACACATTCTGTTCTACATCCTCCATGTTTGAGAAATAGCTGAAGTGCTGAAATCAGCACTTGTCCTAATCTCCTAGACAGCACTATTATTCTCCAAATTTCCTAGACAGAACTATTATAATATAGCATAAGACCCTCGATCGTCCGCAGGACTTAAGTTCAATTTACTCTTCAAAGCATGTCCAGAAATCAGCTTCAGGTGTACTCTCCAGTTCATCTGGTGGAATTGGGCATCCTGAAGCAGTGTCACAACTGCCTCATGTATACAGACAACCCTCTCCTCTTACCTCTAGACACAAACACTTGTGAGAGATGCAAATACACAGCCAGACTGGAGGCTAAGCGCTCTCAACCCATGACTGTAACAGACAGTCAAGAGGATAAGGGACACACTTGCATCACACCACCTGTCACACATGAAGCTACAAAACAAGCACCGGCAAAACATACGCATAAATACACAAAAACATATTCGGAGGCACTAGGTACCAATCTGAAAAAGAAACAGTGCCCTCCAAAGCAGACAAGCAAGCAACCTGCACCCCCAAACACAATCCAGAAAACACATAATTCACCTCAGTAGTGTGCCTCACAACAGCCCTTAAGGCAAAACACCATACCTAACATGCTAGTAATAAGAGACTCTATAGTAAGGCACATGGATGTTCCACTCACCAGGTTGAACAAGGAAAAGGTTACTGTCAGCTGCCTGTCGGGTGCTCTGATCCGCCACATAACACAGGCACGTAGGTCACTCCAGAACAAGTATAAGTATGACGCTGTCATTGTACATGTTGGTGTGAATGATCTAAGACGTACCTCCCTGGACTACATGAAAAGAGACATTGAGGAGCTCTCTGATCATGTAGCCCAAGCTGGTATGACCCTGACCTTGAGTAGCATACTACCTTCACCTAGAATGATACCACAATACAAAGACAAAATGATCAATTTCAACAATTGGCTAAGCTTCTGGTGTCATTCTAAGGGGATCCAGTGTCTGTCTACCTGGGATGACATGATAGACAAGCCTCACTGTTTTGCCAGAGATGGGTTGCATCTGTCACCCCTAGGTTTTCGAATACTGGCCAAGGCTCTTGCCGTCCCCATAGTGCCTTTTTTAGGCAAGGCTCAAAGGACAAACCAACCACTGTAACCAGCACAGGCAACCAAAAACTAAGGGTAATGCTACTCAACGCCAGAAGTCTCAACCTCAAAATGCACACACTCGAGGCTCTCCTCAGCATGGAGAAAATCGATGTTTGTGCAGTGACAGAAACCTGGTTCAAGGCTCAAGAGAGCACCCCAGCACTGCCAGGTTACAATTCATATCATACCTTCCGGCCTCAGTTACCGGATCACAGTACAAAGGGCGGAGGTGTATCCATATTCATCAAGGATACCCATATCTCCAGGTTAGTAGCACAGCATGATGCCCCAGAGATCATCCATGCGCAACTATCAGCAGGCAAAACCACATTTCAAGTCGTAGCCGGTTATAGATCGCTCACCATGTCCCAAGATGCTCACTCTGCATTCCTTGAGACATTGGAAAATATAAGGGTCCTACCCAACGTCATAATCTTGGGTGATTTCAACTACCCTGGTATAGACTGGGTGAACTACCAATGTTCCAACTCCTATGCTCAGTGATTCATAGAATTTATAAATTCAAATGCCCTTGAACAACTAGTATGTTCCCCCACTAGAGGGGACAACATATTGGATTTAATCATCACAAATATGGACGCCCATTGTACCACACCCGTTATCACCCCATCCTTGGTCAGATCCGATCACAAACTGATAACCCTGGACTTCCTCACTCCTCCACCTCCCCCAATCAAAGAAACCATAGTCAAAAACCTTTCCAAAGCAAACTTCAAACTACTTGTATCCGAAGTGGAAAGCTTCACTATTCCCTAGCAGAAGGATAATGATATCCAGGATGCAGAATCCTACACCAACGCACTCTATATGCATCTTCAGGATTGTATGGAACATGCTATCCCAAATAAAACCAAGACTCCTTCCTCAAGCAAGAAGAAACCAGTCTGGTGGACCCCGGCCATAAGCAAACTTTACAATAAAAGGAGAAGACTTATACAAAAAAAGGCCAAATCTCAAGTAGAAAAATCATCCCTGATCAGCATTAGTAAGAAATTGAGGGCCCTCATCAAGTCAACTAAAGCTAAGTTTGAAAAGAAAGTTTCCAAAGATGCCAAGGATAACCATAAGGCCTTCTATGGCTACGTCAAAAACCTAAATGGCAATGCTCAGGTCTGTTCTGAGCTAGTACAAAATGGAACATAATACACTGACCCTTCTGACATTGCCAACATCTTGGCTGACAGGTTCAGTGCAAATTCCCCCCCACCACCACCACCTACAGGGCCTATTACCATTCTAGGGGATTGTGTAAGTCCAATTATTACTGATACGTTGGTTAACAAGGCTCTATCTAAAGCTAAAAACACTGCCTCCATGGGACAAGATGGTGTCCCAGGCTGTGTCATACGCAAGCTCCAAAAGGAATTAACCCTGCATCTTAATATCCTGTTCAGTCTCAGCCTCTCCACAGGATATGTGCCCATAGAATGGCACACAGCAATGGTGGTCCCGCTACACAAGGGTGGGGCCACAACTGACCCTGGGAACTACTGACCAATAAGCCTGACCAGTCTGATCTGTAAGGCTATGGAGCGAATCATTATGGAACTCATAAATGGAGAGATTGGGAACCTCCAGTCGCTGGATCCCACACAGTTTGGCTTTGTCAAGGGCAGATCATGCCTCCTGAACCTGGTGGTTTTCTTTGAGACAGTTACTCAGGCTATAGATAAGGGAAAGGAGGTACACACGGCTTACCTTGACCTTGCTAAAGCATTTGACACCATTCCCCATTTAGGTATTATTGATAAGCTCAACAGCCTGGGCATATGCCCTTACATCACAAGATGGATTGCAAACTGGCTCTCAGACAGATCCCATAAAGTAAGAGTAGCGGGATCTATGTCCGAATCTAGACCAGTAACGAGTGGTGTGCCTCAGGGATCTGTCCTGGGGCCCCTCCTGTTTGGCATATACTTCTCAGAAGTACAGGCAAGCACGGAAGGGCTGTGGCTGACTAAGTTTGCGGACGACTGCAAACTGGGTGCTATAATAGAGTCTCCGGCCAACATGGAGATTCTCCAGAAGGGCCTAAATGATACTGATGCATGGTGTCAAAGCCATGGTCTCAAGCTAAATGCAAAAAAATGCGTAGTAATCCCCTTTGGAAAAAACAGAGTACCCGCAAACTACAACATAGGAGGTAATCCCCTGAAATCTGAAGAAGAAATAAGGGATCTAGGGACCCAAGTGATAGTCAGCTTTCCTTTGATAACCATGTTGCCAAAGTGGTTAGAAAATCCTTCTATGTGACCCATCTGATCACAAAAGGGTTTGCATCAAGATCTAAGGATGTAATGGTGCCCCTCTACTCTTCCCTCATCAGACCCATTATTGAGTACAATGCACCAATTGGAATGTACCTGGCTAGACATCTCCAGCAGCTGGAGAGACCACAAAGGTACCTAACCAAGAGGATTACTGGCCTCAAACAGTTGCCCTATGCAGCACGATTGAAAAAGCTAAGACTGTTCTCTGTTGCATACCGCTTTCTCAGAGGCGATCTCTGTCTAACGTACAGGGCCATGTCCAACCCAGAATTGTTGAACATGCTCCATCTTAGCAAAACCAAATCTACTCGAGCTACATGCTCTAGGGATATAAACCTCAACACAACACTGAATAGAACATGCTGGAGGGATACATTCCCCTTGCAGAGACTTCCCTTACTATGGAACAGGGTCCCAATCTACATAAGACAGAGCTCCTCACTATCACTCTTCAAGAGGAACCTTGATGAGTGGATGGGTAACCGAAAGTTCACACAGGGGATCACACCAACAGCACTACTAGATAGGGGCCAAGGGTACTAGCTGCTAGTACAAGGGTCTAGGGAACTACTAAAGGGGCGGTGAATACCACACAACGTGGCTGGGCTAATATATGCCTTCGGGCAGATAGCCCAGTATAAACCTATGAACCTATGAAACTATCAAATGATAGTATTCAATGACATGCAATTATACAGAACTAATTCTTTGACATGCAGTCATACAAAATTAGACACATATAAAACAATCATGTCCAGGTTGCTGTGTATTTTACACTAGGTCTAGAAATGCAACTTGATCATGTAATATAAAATTCAGAATTGGATCTTCCAACAGGGGCTGCCTTAAAGGAATGTTTAAGTTTGGGGACAATTGGGACATCATCAGGAATGGAAATGGATACTGAGACATGTTCTTCGGTATGAACATTGTCAGGGTTGCTCTGAGACCTAGAGTCTGTATCACAGGTACGATGCTGTTATATCATTTCTAATACTGGAAGAAGATGCCACCAGTTTCTCCTGTATTCTATACTCTAAGATTCTACTAAGTAGGATCTCGGCTCGGCACATATACCTCTCACTTGACCAATTCTATCAAAGCCTTTAGCCGTTTGCATCCTCACTGTCCCTCTTTCTTCTAATGGATGAACAAATCTGCTCATTTTATCATAGCTGGACTTCTGATAAGAACGCTTTTTAAAAAGTTGGGCTTTGATTGCTCTGTTGTTTTTAGCATTAGGCACCAAGAAACTAGAAGTGATAGGCAAGGTCGTACTGGTTTGCCTAGATAGAAGTCCCTGAGCAGACGAGCCAAGTAGGTTGCCACTGGGTTTATTTCTGAGATTAAGTAAATTCAAGAAGATATCAGTATTGTCATGCTTTGACCTCTCTAGTAATTGCTTTGCACTCTGTACTACACGTTCAGCAAGGTCATTAAACTGTGGGTATCCAGGACTGCTAGTAACATGGATAAAGTCCCATTCTTTTGCAATTCTCCTAAAGAATTGACTGGTAAACTGGGTACCATTGTCAGAAATAACTTTGTGTGGACTACCATGGACTGAGAAATGATGTTTCATCTTAGTAATAATAGCACTGGATGTTGCATTAGGTAGCAAATTGATTTCAAGCCAGTTCGAGTCTACCAACACTAAGTAATGCTGATTGTTCCACTCAAATAAGTCAGTGGCTACTGTTGACCAAGGTAGTTCAGGAATCTAGCTTTGCTGAAATGACTCTTTTTGCAAATGTGGTTTAGTTCTATTGCATACTGAACAAGAAGAAAGCACTTTATCAATGTCCTTCTCTAGAGAAGGCCAAAATACTAGTCCTCTCAGCCTTCTTTTGGTAGAGTCGGAACCTGGGTGGCCACGATGCAAAATATGAATGTATTTAAGCTGTAAGAAAGTAGGAACAATAACTTTGGGACCTTTGAAAATAAGGGTTCCTATTAAATGATCGAAGACACATTCTTTTAAATGCATCTTGATCGAACTTGAAAGCACAAAAAGGCAAAATAATGAAAAGGCATATAAGCAAATTCTTTCCCTGGGAAAGAAATCGCTTGGCCACTTCGCTTCCATTACTTTGCCATTATTGTCACTGTAGTGCAATCTCAGAGTTGATATTTTTATATAGGTGGGTTGTGGGGGGCCTTCGCCCCCCACTTTATGTAATGTTTTAACATTTTGTTTTTGTTTTGTGGAACAGCGATTTTTTTTCCCTTTGAAAAAAATCGCTGTTCTAAGCATTTGAGATTGTAAGCTTTCACTTACATGGGTTCGATAAATCATCGTTCACTTTTTTAAGTGTTTGATGATTTAACATAGACCCAAAAATAATACCATCTTCCATCAGAATCTCATCTCTGTATGGAAAGTAAGGTTGCACTTCTGGCAATACACAGGATTGTTTTGATGGCCATCCTACATTGATGAAATGGTTGAGCTTTTGCAAAATTGGATCAACCTTTGTATGATTTCTCAGCTCATCAAGTCTTGTGGTAGAAACATTAAGCACTTCCATGACACCAAAGTCAAAATTCTCTGCATCAAGCTGTTCTGTGGAATTTCTGGACAAACTGGATAAGGTATTACCCAGATAAAGAAGTTTACCTTTTGTATAGACCATTTTGAAATTATACTTTTGTAATCTGAGCATCACACTTTGTAGTCTTGCTGGAGCTGAATGCATATGATTCTTTAAAATAGTGACTACAGCTTGATGGTCAGTTTCAATTTGGATAGCTTAGCCATAAATACAATCAATGAACTTCAAACATGCAAACACAATTGCCAAAAGTTCCTTATCAATTTGAGTATACTGTATCTCAGTTTGGGTAAGAGTTCTAGATGGCTAGGCAACAGGTCTGCCTTCTTGAAGAATAACTGCACCAAGACCGAACTTTGAAGCATCACAGGAAAGAACTACTGGTTTGTGGACATCATAGTTCCTTAATGCAGGAGGCTTGGCAATTTGCTCTTTGAAGTTATCAAATGCTCTCTGGTGTTGTTCTAACCATGACCAGGGAACATTTTTATGTTTTAGCTCTCTTAAAGGCACTGATAATTCACTAAAGTGAGGATAAATTTACCTAAATAGCTAACCATACCAAGAAAATGCTGTAAAGCTTGGACATTGTCTGGAGCTGGCATTTCAAGAATGGCTGCTTTCATGGAAGGATCTGGTTGTGAGCCTGTACTGGTAAATAAATTACATACATAACTAATGTCTGGTAGTCTGAATTTACATTTCAGAGGAATAAGCTTTAAGTTCACTTTATGCACTCTGTCAAGAACTTTTCTGAGGTTTCTGGATGCTGTGCTTCACCATTGCCTCCAACTAGTAAATTATCAATAATTATAGCACATAGGAAGCCCCCAAACATTTGCTCCATTGCACGCTGAAAGACTTCACTGGCAGAATTTATTCCAAATGGCATCCTGAGAAATCTGTATCTACCAAATGGGGTACTGAATGTAGTCAATAGTGAAGATTTGTGATCAAGCCTTACTTGCCAAAATGAACTCTTGGCATCTAAGACAGAAAAAACTGTGACATTTGGCATGAGGGTGGCAATCTCCTCCACTGTACGCATAAGATGATGAGGTCTCTTTAATGCCTTGTTCAAGTCTCTTGGGTCATTACATATTTTGATTTCATCTGAAATTTTTTTATGAGCAGCTACCATGGAAGACACCCATTCAATTGGTTCTGTGATTGGACAAATCACACCTTGCTGTACCATTTTGTCTAACTGGACCTTGACTTTGCCCTGCATATCTATTGGAACTCTCCTTGCTGGTCTGACCATTGGACTGACCTCTGAGTCTATTTTCATGGAGTACACAGCTGGAAGTTTGCCTAGCTTGTCATCAAAAACATCAGCATACTCTGAGAAAATAGCATCACTGAAACTGGAACTGGGATATGTACATACATGATGGAATTATTTGGTAAAATAAAGCAGTTTCATTCTTAAACTGTCTCTGAGACCTAATAATGACTTTTCAGGTCTTCTAATTACATTAAATTGCAAGTTGCAACTGTTCCCAGCCGAATAGCATGAAAGCAATACTGAGCCTACAGTTTGAATCTCTTCAGCTCCATAAGTAATAAGCTTCACACAATTAACCAAATTAAGTTGCTCACCAGCTCTCACTTTAGCAAATGTTTCTGCTGATATTATATTACAGTTTGAACCAGTGTCCACTTTGAGCTCTGTCGGTTTACCATTGATTAGGACAGTACAAAATACTTCATTCTTTGCCAGTAAATCTACTGCATCAACCTTTTCACTGACCACTGATGCACCATCTACATAAAAAGTAGGGTTACAGCTTTCTATATGATCAACTTATTTTTTGAGTTACCTTTCTTAATAACTGAATGAGACTTGCTTGATTTACAAAACTTTTGAAAGTGATTCCATTTTTTACACTTGTGGCATTGCTGACCAAATGCTAAGCACTTCTCTCTTTTAGATTCATGGTTGGCTCCACAATTATGACAGTTAACAATAAGGCTTGACTTGGGTTTTGCTGACTAACCCTTATACTGCATTGAGCATGTACGCTTTGATGAGCTAGTCTTAAAACATGCTAGAAAGTTATGGAATCTCCCAAAAGAGCCTGTAGGGGTTACAGCTGCCATGTGCTTAGGCCTGCCTATGCTTGCCATGTGCTGAATGCTGTCTACGTTTGCTCTAGAGGCTGTTGAAACCATCCTGTTACCACTTGTAAGCATACATGTGTACCTTTCTGTGAGCTCACCATGGATTTGCCAAATCTTTATGGCTTTGTTCAATGTTAAATCACTGCCAAGAAGCAAAATCTTTCTCACTGCAGCATTATCAACACCACACACAAGCCTATCCTTTAGCAACTCATCTTTCAAATCACCAAATCTGCACATTTTAGCCTTATTTCATAAGTCAGTGATATAAGCTGCAAAAGTTTTACCTGGCTTTTGATTTCTTGTATAAAATAATTGCCTCTCTAATGTAACATTTTTCTGGGGGTTGCACATTTCTCCAAATTTACATTTTAAGCAGTCAGGGTCTTCCCTTGATTCAGCCAGTACAACAATATAGTGGTTCCCCCTCTCCTGCATATACTTCTGGTGCATACACAAATGAATGCTCTCTTTCAATGGCCTCTGACCCAGCTAAGTTAAGCAAAATTAATGCCTTTGTATGTGCATCTTTGTCAGAAAAACCTGCTTGTATGAAAATATCATATTCCTGCTCAAATACTCTCCAATTCTCTGCTATATTATGATCAAACACAAAAAAGGCAAATGACAAAGGCCACTCCAACAAGTTCCAACAAAGTAGAAAGAAGTTTAATGAGGTTACTGCTTTCATACAGGTCAGTGCCTGTACTTCTTCAGACCAGGCAGGCACTGACCTGTATGAAAGCGGTAACCTTATTAAACTTCTTTCTACTTTGTTGGAACTTGTTGGAGTGGCCTTTGTCTTTTGCTTTTTTTGTTTTTCCATAGTTTGTTTTCTATTTTTTGATTTAATATTATGATCAAACACAAGTGGATTGGGTCTGCAAAATGCCTCTGCCATATTAACAAACAGTAGCAAAGGTGCTTGGTATTATGAATGAACATAAACACATATAAATATACCAGAACTTTATGCCAGAATTTTATGTATGCACATACACACATATAAATATGCCAGAACGTTATGCCAGAACTTGTAATTAGGCCCAATGGCACAACAGATTCTTTGAAATAACTGCATTTTGCCAAATAAGTCTCTGTAGCAAAAGAAGACTTTAAAATCTTTGTACTTTGTGAAACCACTCCTTATCAGTCTAAGAAATACTTTTAACTGTACTTTGCAAGTAAACTGTACACAGCAGAAAAAGCTCAGAGTGAGAAACACTTCAAAATGAATGCACTTTGCAAATAAACTGTACACAGCACAGAAACTCTTCAAAATGGCTATACTTTGCGAAATAACACTGTACAGTGTAAGAAACACCTTGAAATGGCAGTACTCTGCAAGTAAATGTCCACAGCACAAGAATATTTTTAAAATGGCTGTACTTTGACTGCACTTTGCAATATAACTGTACTTTGCATACAGCAAACTCTTTGAAATAATTGAACCATAATAAAGCACACACTCTGCAAACACTTTGCACATTCTGAGATATTTCAAACAACTCTGGTTATGCTTTGAATGGTTTTGGTCAATGCAAAATAGTAGTTTGTGCCCAAACATGGTCTTTTACTAAAAAAAATGGTCCTCTTGCTCTTTAAGCTCATTTTGCCCTTTTATTGTACTCATTATGACAACTTAATCTTTTATCATGTTCATTATACTTTTCTTGTGCTCACTTTACTTTAAATATGCTCGTCATGCAAACCAGAGGTAATTCTGAGCCTTTATGAATAGTTCTGCTAGTTTTATCAAATATCGTGGTTTTGAATATTTTGCTTAATTAATAATATGTCTCTTGCCTTTCGTTTGATTAATAATGTGTTTTGGCTACTCATTTAATTAATAATGCATTTTGTGCCTTACAAATGCTTCATTTCATTTTCTTTGCAAAATAAATAATTTGTGCAAGTTTTGGTTACCTGAAGCCTTCTGGCCCTTTTTGGATCACTTGAGCTCTGTTTCTGTCAACCAGCTCAATCTGCCTTCACCTTCAACACTGCATCTTATGGCTTGAAGAAGTTGCTCTCTTAATCCCGGTCCTGGTACCATATCTCAAGTCTGGTCAGGTAAAACAGATGAACAGTTGTGGGTTCTGTTCAAGCAACTTTATAACACAAAAATCGAAAAAAAAAACAAACTGCAACAACACAAAGTCTCGGAAGAGTGAAAAACGGAGTGCTTGTAAATGAAACTTGTGCCAAACTGAAAAAATAAATAAATTCTTAATAGAAAAAAATTTTATTATAACATAAAATCAAGCGCTTTCGTCTCCTCTATTAGAAACTTTATCAAGATAGAGCATGCTCATTTAAAACCTGTTTATATAAGACATCATATGAACAGTGAACCAATCAAACCACAGGCTCATGAATTATTCATGGAATCAATAATACATAAACAATTTCCTCACACATGAATAAATAAAACCTTTCATCTCAAATTTTGCAATAAATAACAAATATACCCTAAATGAACTCTAAAACGTAGACAATTAGTGTTTCTTTAATAAATACAATAAATATGATTGTAATTATAAATATAAATATATAAATATATAAAACTGTATATCTAAAATTGTAAAATTATACAATTATAAAATTATAAAATTATCTCTCCAAAGCCTTAAGTCTCAAAAAACAAGGGATAGAAACAGATTCATTTAACCCTGGCCATTGGGTTGCATTTGTTTTTAGCTGCCATAAAGCCTCATTAATTTCCAAGAATAATGTCCAAGGTCCACCCCTTGAGTCAGATTCAATGGGATCAATAACAGTAAATTTAAAATTATGTCCAGGCCATTCCATACAGTGTTCAGCCAACGCATTGATTTCTTTATGTAAGTGAATGTCCCTCAAATGCTCATAAATATGGTTCTTTAAATTTCTTTCCATTTTACCTATGTAAAAACAGGAACATTTGCAACAGAAAGCACAATAAACTACCTTTCCTGTGTAACAACTGCATTTTTTTCTTAAAACCACTCTTATACCATTGATGTAAAAAACTTCAATCCCTCCCTTATATACTGACAATAACTGCATGCCCCACATTTTTTCATAAAACCACTGACACAAGTTTGACTATTGTTTTCAAAAATGTTATTTAAAGAGTGTCCCTTTCTATAAACTATAGTGGGTTTCTCACTTATACATTGTCTAATCTCATTACATGAAACCAAAATTGCCCAATTTTTATTCAGAATCTTAAAAATTCCATTACTTTCTAAATTATAGGTCGTAATGAAAGTTGAACGAAAGTTTGTTTTAACTGCCATTATTACAGATAGTGACTTATCGTCAGTAGTGTTACTGCAATACATGTCTAAGGATGTATCCTGTGCTTCAGTATGAAAATTTATATCATGTTGGGTGGTCTCAGTGTCTACAATAGCTTTATAGAAACCTCTTTGTCTCTTATTAATTACTTCCAACATTAAGTTGTTAACCATTTCTATCGGGTACTCCCTCTTTAGGAACATATCCCTCAGCAGTTCACATTCACTAAGGAAAGAGTCAAAACACAAAACCATTTGTGCAGCCTGTACAAATTGCCCTTTAACCACCACTCTTTTTTGCTTAAAAGGGTGGGCACTGTCAAAATGTAAAAAGCTGTTCGAATAGGTGTCCTTCCGGTAAATTCTAGATATAAGTTTCTTTAAAACTCTGTCCTTTTATAATGTAACGTCCAAATAAGAAATTTCATTAGGGTCAACAGTGTGGGTAAACGTTAAAAAAGTGGTAGAATTGTTAATATAGGATATAAAATCATTAATTAAATCACTGGGTCCAACCCAAAATATAAAAATATCATCCAAAAATCTAATATATATTTTACAATGTTCAAAAAAGTGTGAATTAAAACCAAAAGTCTTCTCCCATTGTAGCATGACCAACTTAGCATACAGGCCCCCACATGGGGAACCCATAGCCACACCGTTTTGATGAAAAAAAAATGTTAAAATATATACAATTATTTTTTAAAACTAACTCAAATAATTTTTCATATGAATTAATTTTGGGTTGTGCCACACCTTTTCTTAATAAATAATCATGTACCCATTCAATACCTATATTGTGGGGTATTGAGTTATAAAGATCTTTTACATCAATGGTAATAAAAAGGCCAGTATCATTAAAACGCAAATTATTGATTCTTTGTAAAAAATCCCATGAGTCCTTACATATGTTCATTTCTTCAGTCACAAAACTTTTCAAGTGGATATCTAAATATCTAGCTATAGAATAAGTAATAGAACCACACCCTTTTACTATAGGGCGCATTGGTGGATCTGACACATTCTTATGCAATTTTGGCAAACCAAAAATACATGGAGTTCTAGGGAGATGGATAGCCAAAGAAAATTATATCCATCTATAGATAAAGAACCTTCAATAAAGAGGTCCATCAATTCATCCTTTACTCTCTTATAAATACCATTTAACTCGTTCAATGAAAATTTTCTGCAGGAATCACTTTCTAAAATATTGTTCATCCTAACATTATAATCAAATGTTTCCATGATGACAATTCCACCACTTTTGTCAGGTTTCATAATTCTCACATTCCCATTGTTTTTAATTGTATCTAATCCGTCCATTTCACCCCTACTCAAATTAGTCAAAGTTGTGTGTTTGTGCAAATTCCTAACATCCAACTCACACATTTTGTTGAATGTAGCTAAAGAAGGGTATAATGCCGTGTTAAACATACTTGAAATGTGTAGAGGATTACTAACATATTCAATAGATTTAAAAAGAATATTCAAATTCAATTTTCTAACAAAATGTCTGATATCTACTAAAGTCTGCGTAATGTTAAAATTCTTTACTGGAACAAAAGTTAATCCTTTAGAAAATAAATCACAATCATTAACATCAAATTGAAAAGAAGAAAAATTGTATACATTAAAATCACCTTTAGAGTTCTTCAGAATAAAAGTATTTCCATATGCATTTAATTCCATGCTTGATGTTCTCCTCTCCCTCTCCCACCCCCCTCTAATGAAATGATTGACCCCCCTCAGCCCCTGTTCGAGGGGAAAGTTCCTTGACCCTGAAGGTTCTGATTGTAAAAGTTCTGATTGTTCCTGTTTGTCAGTCTCTCCAACCTCCTTAATGGAGGAAAATTCTCCTGATCTAAAAAACTTCTTGAACATTCCCAGCCCCTGTGTTCATATGATTTTCAACATTCCAAACTTTTGAACAAGGTGGCTCAGGATAAGTTGAATTCATACTGTATTGTGTCCTGTCCCTTTCAATTTTCTTCACCTTTCTAGCCTTAATAGAGATAATTTCCTGCTCAATAGTCCTGAACATTCTGTTATAATCAAAGGTATTATTCTCATGTGATGCATCATGAATAATCTCCCTATCTAGCTCAGTTGCTTCTTTCATTAAATCAATCAGATATAACTCATGTTTGATCACGAGCTCCATGTATTCAAAGCCATGTCTATCAAACATAGCGAGTAACTCATTGTGAAAAATGGAACCAGCTAAAAGTCCTGTGGGAAAGCACCACATGCACAGACCCTTAGGGACAAGTTTAAATTTTAGGCATTCCGTAAAATGTGCACTGTCCAGTTGCATCTTTTTGATTTTTAGTAAAATATGATCAAGTTTGTGTAATTTGTTATCATAAGAATCAGTACTTACAAGCTGAGATGTATTAAATGTTGTTTCCTCACCTAGCCAGTCATTCATATTAATGGGAGGATTTAAATGAAACTGTACATTATCACAAACATTCTTCCTTGTAGTGTTTGAAAAATTTGATGAACGTTGTTCACCACTAGCATCTTGATAATGTCTCAGAGGAGACGAAAGTGCTTGATTTTATGTTATAATAAAGTTTTTTTTCTATTATTTATTTTTTCAATTTGGCACAAGTTTCATTTACAAGCACTCAGTTTTTCACTCTTCTGAGTCTTTGTGTTCAAGTAGCTTTATTACACACAAACACATCAGGAATGAGGCTTTGTAACTTAAATTTAAATAAACTTATAAACAGATTAATTACCTCACTCAGACATGTTAACACTCTGGCTGTTCTCCCAAAATGGCACTGCTGCCTGCACATGCTCACTATTTATATGCACATGCCTACATCTGGAAATGCTTCTTGAAGGTACATACACATGTTCTGTTCTACATAGTATATATGTTGTCTGTATTCCTATTTCCCTTTTGTCTTCCTCTGGCTTTGTTCTTACTGGTCATCTCTGTCTATTTCATTGAATTAATCCCATTCCTTGCTCACTTTACTTAAGATTGCTCTTACCTTTCTTTTTTTTTGCTTCCACCTTTTGCCCTATCTTTAACACTTTACTGTCTGCTGTATATGTTCTGTCCATGCCTTTATCCTCTGCTGTTTACCTTTGTAGAGCATGTCTTTTCACACTGTCATCTACCTTTTTCTCCATTATCCTTTTCTACTTTTAGCCAGTACAGAAAGGTAACTGTACACTATGTTAGTTTTCTGGATTTTATTTATTTTCAGCATTAGCTAGATTGATTTATTTGGGAATCACGCTTACTAATGTTTCCTTGTTTGGTTTTGCTTTGCTACCCTACTGTACATTCAATTCGCAGCTTCCTCCCCACTTCCTCTACCTTTATAACATACTGTAGAGTCACCAGCAAATCCAGTTACACTAACTACAGTCCAACATCCTCTAACAAGACTGTACATACCAAGCACCACACATCCTGGTCATCCCAGCAGCACCTACCCCATCCTAATATTAACTAATCAAATTTGCAAACCAGATTTTCAGGTGTGTCCCTGATTTGGGTTCAGTATTTTCCTTTATAAAGAACAAATAAGTCCCAGCAACTATTGAATCCACACACTTGATTTAATTAAAAAATAAATAACTTTTAAGTGCTTTTTGTCTGCTTAGTGGCAAACTTCATTAGAAATTACAACTCCACAAAGGAAGAACATTTAAATAAAGGCTTAGACCAAAAAAATGTGGGACAATTACTTTTAAACTAGAGGAGTTGGAACTTAAGTGGCAAATAAAACTGGATGCATGCAATGTTCCTGGATTAAATGAGGCATGTTCAGTAAGTAGTATCCTTAAACGAAGGAGTCTACAAAGGTAATAGTTCATTTAAGGTTTTATCGGATTATACAATTTTATTTAGGGTTAGTATTCCATATGAATGCTGAGTAATGTATGAATTTCTTTGATATATTTACATTATACTTTGTTATTTTAGTATATACTTTTATGAATAAGGTTGCTTATATACACACTGATTGAAAGTTTTTTCAGCTGTATTTGTTCATTGATTAATTGTCCCGCGTTTTTTTGGTCTAAGTCTTTATTTAAATGTTCTCCCTTTGTGGAGTTGTAATTACTGATGAAGTTTGCCACTAAGCAGTCGAAAAGCGCTTAAACGTTATTTATTTTTTAATTAAATCAAGTGAATGGATTCAATAGTTGCTGGGACTTATTTGTTCTTTATTCAGTTTTGTGTGTTTTGTTACTATTCTAAATATTTTCCTTTAGCACTCCTAATCCTTGATAAAACTCTTGAGTTGGGGAGAAAGGGTTGTGGATTATACTTAATAATGACAATAATTAGAATTATAGACTTCTTTTACGTCAGAAAACACAAGTGAATCCACATTCACTTATTCTGGCAATTCTCAAATTAAAACAACTAGTTAGTTAACAGTACCATAATTTTAAAAAGTTCTCTGCATTGTCCTTTCTTTTTTCTAGATTTGTCCCTGACTCTGGAGTTAAGAAGGTTGAGAGCTGTGCAGTTAGCACATTCTTTAATATCTTCCCCAGTACTTTGCAGCATTCCCTTTAATAAATTTTCACCCCCATAATTACTTGTTTTCTTCTAGAAACCAATGTAATGCTATGCATAAGAGTTACCTTAAAAACATATTCTGTATCAGTGCTAACTCACTATCCAGCTCTAACTTTCTAGCCAATTAATTAGCTATATCTCTACAACTTGCATCTGGCTAGCTATTCTAATAGAATAACCTAGTGTCTGTAGCCCCCGCCCCCCCAGCTTCCTTATCCTAGTATTCTCACATACCCTCATCTCATACCATCCACTAGGTTATTCCTCCAGAAATGAAACTGAATCATCTAACTTTAAAAACTTTGTACTACTACCTTGCTAATAATTTTTATATATACCCTTTTCTTACAGTCTGCCTTTCCACATGTAAACTTAACCCTGAAGTCTCCCACAATCCCAAGAAATACCTGGCTTCCTGACTGTGAAAAGAGCCTCCTAAAAGGGATCCTGCAGTGTTCTCATTAATTTCTTTGCCTGTCCCAAGGAACTGCCTAGAAAAGTGTATGTATCCTAGTGGGAAAAATATCCTTACCTGTTACTGCTGTATTTAACCCTCCGTATGCTCGCTAGCAGCCTACCATGGACTTCTCTTACCCCAGTATTCTTCAAGTTTCTCCACGCTCCTCTAAGTGCTCCTGCAATTGAATATTTGACCACTAGGTGGCAGCATATACCCACTGCTAACTGTTCCTTGTATTTCCTACGTTAAACTAATACTGAAACATTTCTAAACAGTATATTATACCCTGCTTTCAGCCTACAATCTCAATGCCCCTCTCTGCTTTTCCCTATCAATAACTACAGTAAAACAGCACCTCATCACCATACCTTCCTACCTCTGAACTTGCCATTTAGTCCACTGATTGTTCTTCGCAATCTTGCCTACTTCCTTCTCAGTGGCTCTACCTGCTCCGTTTGGCCTGTGGGCTCACTGCGCTCCCCTACCCTGCCCCCAAATTCCACCTGCCTCTAGCACCTCTAGACTTATACATAGATACCCACACCCATCCCCTCCAGCCACCAATCAACTTATCTCACCCCACTAATAAATCCAACCCCTTACCTTTCAGAAAAATCCAACCTCACCTTCTCCAGCCCATCCCAGAAATTAGCTCTCTCTCATACAACTAATAATCCGAACAAACATGCCAATCATATCTTCTTCAATACTAACCCAATTACTTCTTTTGTTCAGCCTGTCCTATCTAAACTATTCCACCAAACCTTTTAACACTTGTCACTCTCCTCCTTTTCACACAACTAATGCATTCTACAAACAACCCACACTCTCCCCAATCTTCATTTCCCCGCTCTCTTCTTCTCCAACAATAGTATACTATTCCCCTATAAACTTAGACCCATCTTCAGCAATACTACACCCTTCCTTATTGATACTACTCCTATAAAACTAACAACCCACAAACATGACAATAAAATAAGTACTTTTTTCCCCATATTTGTCATTTCATCACTATTCTCTCTGGTGATATCCACCCAAACCCTGGCCCCCTTTCCCACTCACAACTCAGCTTCCCCCTCGCATTCGCCACATCTTCCTCCTCACATTCTCCCCACACAACCAGTAAATTCCTCCACTTCACAGCTCTAAATGCTCAAAGCATATGCTATAAAATACTAACATCCATGCCTGGCTTCTCCACAATCACCCAGATATCCTGTCCATCTCTGAAACCTGGTTGGAACCCCACATAAAAGACTCTGAACTAATACCATCCAACTACTGCATAATTAGAAAAGATAGAACAAACAAAAAAGGTGGGGGCGTAGCTCTCCTCTACTCATCCTCCCTCTCAGTTACTCCCTACACCAAACCTATTCCACAGTTTGCTAATGCAGAACTAATTCCAACCCTACTTCAGATAAACAAACATAAATTCATCTGTATACCCTTTATATCCCTCCTGGAGACAATGTTGCAATACCCAAAGACATTATCTCTTGGTTTTCTACCAATGTAACTAATGAGACCATAATCCTGGGTGATGTAAACATCAACTGGGCCACTATTCAATCTCCCACAAACCGTCTAAATATAAACTTCTACAACTTCTCTCAGCTCATCAATGCCACAACTAGACCTTCCAAGGACTTCTCTACTGGAAGTACCCTGGACTGGATTCTAGTTTCTCATCCTCACTATATCTCTGATGTGGTATTCTTCTTGACCCACTCAGTGACCATTTTCTTACCTTTGTCCACCATCTGTCCTCCTATTTACAACTATCTCTTACCTATATCTCTACCCGGTCCGTAACAAACTTTAACCTCGATATATTTACAAATTTGCTTAAACAAACAAACTGGAACCCACTAAAATCTTTACCCTTAGATAATGCTGTTACCTATTTCATTACAACCTTCCTACACTTGCTAGACTCTCTGGCCCCCTGAAAACAAAATGTAATAAAGGTAAATCCATCCCTTGGTTAGCTAAGGACACCTTAGTCATTATGAGACTCCGAGACAAAGCTTGGAAATGCTACCACAAAAACAAAACTATCACTACTCTTAATGAATACAAATTATTGCGTAACAAAGTAAAAAAAAATTATTATTTCAGACCGGAAATCCTGTTTTTCTACACTACAAATGAATCACAATACAAACCCCCAAAAATTCTGTGATGGAATCTCCTCTCTCCTTAATGCCGGTAAAAAAGAAAACCCCTACCCTGGTTCAAATGCTGCCGACATTGACCTAGCTACACAGTTCAACTCTTTCTTCATTGATTCCATAGCCAAACTAACAACCTTCTTCACTAACAATCCTACCTCCACATCCCTACTTTCAACTACCTCTTCCTCCTCTTGTACCTCTCCTTTCTCAAGTACCTCCACCTCCGAACCCCCTCCCTTCTCCATTCAACCCATCCCCATCTCTACTATTAAAAAAAACTCCTACTAAAGCTGAAACCAAGTTCCAATGCCTCAGACCAAATTCCCTCTTACTTCTTAAAGATATCTGCTGAAGCCATAACCCTTCCCATCTGTATCCTAATAAACTGCTCAATCACAGAAGGTCATGTACTCCAACCCTGGAAAAAGGCCTTTATTATTCCCCTTCACAAAGGTGGGAGCAACAATAACAACCCTAATTTTCGACCAATTGCCATCCTATCCCCCATTTCCAAACTGCTAGAAAAATGCATCCACGTACAACTGTTACCTTATCTCACACATAACCAACTCCTAACTCTCACACAACATGGATTCAGGCCTGGCCACAGCACCATCACCACTCTTCTCTCCCTCCTAGAAACTGTTAACAAAGCTCGTGACTCTGATCATATCATCTCCACCCTCCTATTAGACTTATCTAAGGCCTTCAACACCATCTCTCACAACCTTCTCCTCACCAAACTCTTTAAACTAAACCTATCCCCCACCACTATCAACTGGTTTACCAGTTATCCATCAAATAGGCAACAAGCAATCAGATGGAAAAAAGTTACCTCCCCATTCCTCAATACTCCCCGGAGTACCTCAGGGTTCCATTCTATGGCCCCTACTATTTAACATCTTCATAAATGACTTCTATCAGATCATCCCTAACACTAATCTCATCCAACATGCCGATGACTCCACTATAATCTGTTCTGCCACCTCCATCCCCATTTTAACAAAACTAACCCAAAATGCCTTCTCCTTAACCAAACAATGGACGCAAGACAACCACCTAGCACTCAATGCCACAAAAACTAAACTTAAGATATTTTCCCCTTCAAGAACCACCATCCTAGACAAAAATACCTTTACTATCACCAGCCAGAATAGTACACCTCTCAAAATAGTATATTATGCAAAATTACTAGGAGTCCTAATCGATGACCAGCTCAAGTTTTATATCCACCTACAAGCAAATATCAAAAAAATGCATAACAAACTTGGCATGCTCTATCATCACAATTGGTATATCTCTTCCTCCACCAAGCTAATACTCTCTACAACATACCTTATCCCATCCATCCTATATGGAGCCCCACTCCTTACTAACCTACAATCCTCCCTCAAAACAAAACTGTCCTCTTGTTATAATAAAATTTTAAAATTTGCAACAGGCCACAGATCTTCTACGCCCCATTGCACTGCCCTTTACATACTTATTTGGCTAGAGCTACCCAACTACCTCACCTATATTCAACTTACCCAAGCACACAAACTTATGTTTAGCCCCTATCTCTGCCCCTTCCTTGCCACTACCTTTAAAATGCATCTACCCAATAGATCCCTAAGATCTAACTCCCAAAATCTGATTGAAGTACATAAACCTTCCCGTTCATCAGGCAAACATCTTCTGTCCTTCTCTCTAGCTCGCCTGTGGAATTCTCTTCCTCCACTAATCCGTACCACTAGCAACCTCTCTTCCTTCAAAGCCTTACTCCGCTCCCACCTAACATCTCAGTGTGAATGCTCTTGTTCCCATCCTGCATAAAGTCCCCCAACTTAAGCCACTTCCCAGGATCCAATACATCTGCAAACGTCCTCCTATGGTTTGTTAACTCTGATAAGCATCTGTTGGAATTAACAGATTTTGTATATAAATATGATTGTGTAAATTTTTTATTTTCTTTTTTTAAAGAATGTCTGCTTTTGCATTTCACTGATGTCATTTATTACCTGTATTGCTGTACCATATATTGTTATAACTTGTTTTTTAATTAACTTGTATTTGTATATTTTACTGGAACTTTTCACCTCAGGACTCCATTGAAAACGGGCTCCTCATGGTCCAATGAACCATCCTGGCAAACAAACTGCAAATAAATAAAATATTCTGCCATACTATTTCACAGTACTAATTCCTTTGCTGACTTTGATTAAATTTACCATACCTTTCACTCATCCTATTCTATTTTTATCAAAAAACTCTCACCAAATATTCCATCTAAGCTATAGAATACTATCTATACCAATAATTACCCCATTTCCTTTTCTTCTTCTTGCACATACCACTTCCTACCATCACCCACTAGCATGCCATATTCAATACTCTCATCCTCACACCCATTTCCCCCCATCATCAACCACCATTCACTTTACATTATGTCACAACATTATAATTACCAACCAGTACATTACATAAAAGTCAGATATCAATCCTACAAACCCAAACACTGGTACATGTACTCATTACTGAGAACTTAATACTTCATTCTCCAACATCTCAATAATCCTAACCAACCTACAATGTTCTGAGGATACACAGCCGAATCCAGGTCCCAGCCCTAATCAATGCATCCTGTCAAGCCCACACAGTCCAGAAAGAAACATAAATAATAAAATATATCCAAAGTCCAAAATACAACTTCAAGCATATCATTTTGCAAACTAAACATACAGAGACATTGTAACAGAAAAATCAAGCTCTATTCATGGGTGGCATATCAAACCCCCCCCCCCATATACTTATATTATAAAAACCTGACTAAAACCATCTGTTAAAATGTGGACATTTTACTACAAGAGTGCAATATCCTAAGGCTTTTTAGCAAAACAAAAAGTGGTGGAGTTATAGCTGTCATATACCAAAATCATTATATATCTGCTCATATCTACCAGAGATATGTCTCTTTGATTATGCTGCACGTCTAATTGGCCTCCATAAAATTAATACAAAGAAAGTAATATGTATCATATCCCATACTAGCACATTTGATATAGCCCATTTCAGTGATGGAATTTACCTTGGCAAGGACTCACCCCCCCCCCAAATAAAAATAGTAGTGTTTTCCATTTTTTACATTTGAGACTTGTCTTCAGTATCATCCACTTGTTGGTGTGCTAATATTTTTCTTTTTTCTTTTTTATTTTATTTTACATTTGTTTACTGGGAAAGTCCAACTGGACACATGTCCATTTTCAGTGGAGGCCCAGGGAGAAAAGCTCCACATGAAACAAAAGACAAACAGAGGTAACATATATCAGTGGATTACATACAGTTATTCTACATACAGGTAGTTTTCATACAGTTACTATTTAGTCTTTCTGGATAGTACCTTTGTAAGATCAGATTGTGCACAGTCTACATTGCTAACATTTGTTATATCAGGTTGTACACAAGCTACAATACTTAATTCTGATTATAATTAATACCTAAGTATAAGAATCACAACATTACAACACATTTTTCATAGGAATAAGCAGTACAACATTAGAATTTTTGCTACATAATGGGCCGGATTCACGAAGGCTTGCACGGAGTCTAAGAGTAGTGTAAGACTCCATGCAGCCTTCGCGATCCAGGAACAGCCCAAAGTCCATGTAAGAGACAAGCTAAAACGTCTCTTACACAGAGTGGGTGTGGATAAGCTAATCACCTCACTTGCAGCTGAATAGCATGCAAATGAGGATGATTAGTGATTCAGGAAGCCCAGAACAGCCTGTGTAAGAGCCGTTTTAGCTGCAGAAATGTACTCAGTTGACAACTGAGTACGTTTCTGCAAAAACTGCAATGGAGCCATGTCAGCTCCAAATAAAGGGTGCATATGTGTCAGGCAGCATGCCAATGGCCAAATATGTGGCCATTGGCAAAGTAACCTGATGCAAATATATTAAAAATATAATTTTTTTTTCGGCGATTGCCGATGTTTAAACCCAGCGCAGGCCCGCGCAAATGGGCTGCGCTGTATAAAACATAAAAACGAAGGTTATAAACCCACAAATGTGGGTTTTATGCAATACATGGAATGTCAATACAGGGACCAGCAGACCAAAACCAACATGGCCAGTGGTTGCTAAGGGGGGAAGCTGAGTCTAAGACATGTAACTAAGCATTAGTAGGCAATCTGATGCAAATGAGTGTTAGGATACTGAATTCCACTGTCACATAGCAAATGAGCACAGTCTGAGTAGTGTAAGAGTTACAGAAGGGGGAGGAACAGAGTAGGAGATAGGTGACATCACAGGGGGGAATGGTAGAAAGAAATGCAGTTCATTGGAGGTCAGAGTTACATGACAGATGTCAGACAGATATCATGGAAAGAGGTGTGCCACTAGATAAGCATGAGAAAGTCAAGAAATGGAAGGTGTAGACTGCTGCCTACACCGAAGTTTCTTGCTGGGCGTGCATGCGCATGTGTGCGCACCATGAAGCGCGAGTAAGACAGTGTGCACGCGTGTAAGGCAGACTGAGCATGTGGGAGCGTGTTGGGAGAAGTTTAACACTGTTTGCGCGGGCGTGCACGTGTTTTAATCCGAATAAGCAGATTCTGAACCGTGTAAGCATGTGTGCGTGCGTGTAAGCCACTGTGAGCGTGTTTCTGCTGGTTTGCACATGGCTCCTCCCTGAGGAAACAGAGAGGAAAAAGGAAGCAACAGATTTAGTAGGAAGCTAGCAGGGAATACTGCTGGAGCTAGCAGGTGAAAACAATTAGAAGCAGGCAATTACACAGGCAGAATAGTAGCCCAGCCCAGCACTTAAAACTCTGCAAACAGCAGTGCAGGATGTTTCTCTCAAGAGACACTGCAAGACAGGAGTAAGCTATTAGAAGTGAAAACTGAAAAAGCTGAACTCAGAGCAGAAATGTTAGGGGCTGCCATAGCTGTCATAATGAGACATAGGCGACTTGCTGAGGGTGGTGACAATGCAGATGGTGCCAGACAACCCACAGTGAGGAGACGGAGAAGAGTGTACAGGCCCAGGGTCACCTACCATGGGTTACATGAGCTGGAGATAGTAGAACGCTATAGAGTGGACAGAGACCTCCTGCAGCAAATAGTGGAGCTGTGCAGGCCACGCCTCACACACAGAACCAACAGAGGGGACCCATCCCAGTGGAAACCAAGGTATGTGTTGGCCTAAGAATACTAGCAACAGGTACCTTCCAGAGACCAACTGGTGATATGATGGGGATATCACATGCATCAGCCTCCAGGGTACTGCACCAGTTCCTGGATGCCATGTCAGCACATGTCAGTGATCATGTATATTTCCCCAATGCCCGTGAGGTATTGGCCAGCAATATGCGTCTCTTCCAGCAAATAGCGGAATACCCTGAGGTAGTGGGTGCAATAGACTGCACGCACATATGCATCAAAGCACCAGCCGGTGAGTGGGGTAGGGCATACATCAACCGCAAGGGCTTCCCCTCCATCAACTGCCAGGTCGTGTGTGATGCCCAGGGCATAATAATGAATGTGTGTGCTGGCTGTCCTGGGAGCTACCATGATTCCCACATCTGGCATTTGATGCAGCTGTACCAGACATTTGCCAATGGGGACATCCCGCATGGACACCTAGTGGGGGATGCAGGTTATGCACTGGAGCCGTGGCTGATGACACCCATCAGAAACGCACACACACCTGAACAGGAACGCCATAATGAGGCACACGCACAAACACGTAATGTAACAGAGCATGTGTTTGGGCTGCTCAAGTCACAGTTCCGGTGTCTGGACACATCTGGTGGAGCCTTGCAGTACACACCAACTACATGTACCCAAATTGTCATGGTATGTGCTATGCTACATAATATGATCTTGTGAAAACAGCTGCAGCAGGACCAGCATAGGGCTGGGCCAAACAGCCCCCCACCATTGCCAAGGCCATCACAGGCAGAGCGTGACTCGGAGGAGGAACAACCTGAGCCTGCCCCAGTAGGCAGAAGGAGGTGTGCCCAGTATGCCCTGGCCTTGGCAAAGAGGCAATGCATAGCACATACACTGGCTCAGTAGGAACCCTGGGAATGATACCCCCTCTGACTCACTCAAATAATAACATGGATGCCTACAATGACATGACCTGCTCACAAACATGTACAGGGAAGTGTAATATGCACATCTGACAGAGGCAACCCTGCAGCACCACCTGAGGCATGAATGCCATGTGTTAAGTAATGTAACACCATGTACTATATGCACACCTGAGGACCCTGACTAACATCCTACCCTCACCAAGCATCATACCACAATATGACAATGAGATGATAAAGTGCAATAACTGGCATAAGTATCGCAGTTAGTCAAAGGGGATCCAATGTGTGCCAGTCTGGGATGACATGCTGAGCATGACATGATGCTCCACCTGCTAGGACTGGTGTGCACCTATCAGTGCAGGCCGTATGGATACTGGCAAAGGCTGTTGTTACCCACAGTGTGCCCTGAATAGGTAAGGCTCAAAACACAAACCTATCTCCATAGGTATCAGAAGGGATAAGAATAAGATAAGGGATAAGTAGAAACAGCAAGATGCATGCAGTCTAAACTCACCCAGTATGGAGAATGTTGATATCTGTGCTGTAACAGAAAACTGAGTCAAGGCTCACAACAGCACCCTAACACTACCAGGTTACACCTCATACTGTGCTGTACAGACTCAAAACATGGAACAAGCTACAAAAGGAGGGTGACTAGCAAGAATTGTCAAGGATAACCACACCCCATGTTGGTACCACAACAAGAAGCAGCATGGACTAGCCATGGTCAAGTAACAGTGGCTAAAACTGCCCCCCAGTTTATAGCCTACTACAGACTACTGTCCCAACACCAGGAACTGCACCTGGCCTATGCTGGAATACATGAATATATCAAGTCCTCCAAACCACATTATATTGGGTGACTGAAAATACCCAGACATAGACTGGGAGCATTATACTAGCTCCAACAGTGTAGGACAAAAGTTCATAGAATCCATAAACCAAAAGGCCCAGGAACAACGTACCACTCCCACAAGAGGGGTAAGCATACTGGATGTGATAATCAGCAACATGGGTACTGGATGGCAAGATGAGAAGTGTATTGCTCACTGGTAAAACCAGACCATAGAGTAATCACACTGGATATACAAATCCTGACCACAGTCCCTGGCCAGAAAACCACAGTGGAAAACATGTGTAAAGCAATATTTGCACTCCTCCAAACTGATGTGGAATCTATTAAAGGTCCTGTGCAGGTGCAAAATATGGGCCACACCTCAGAACCTGTAATACAGCCATTCCATGAACACTGCCAGGAATGCTTGGATTATGCAATCCTAAATTAAAACAAGACACAATGCCATACACGCAGGCATCTGGCATGGTGGACACCAGCCATAACCAAACCATGCAAGAGAATGAGGAAGCTACTACATGATAGAGCAAACATAAACAATGAAGTAATCACTGATCAGTAGTATGGCAATAAAATATGTCCACACATACAATCCACTAAGGCCAGCCACAACAAGTTGAATCTGTGAATCCTGAGGCAATGTTACACCTGCCCCAAGTACACAGACAACCCCCAACTCCACCCAAGAAATACAAATATATGTGAGAGATGCAACCATCTATCGAAACTGGAGGCTCAGCTCCCTCAACTCAGTACTCCCAAAACTAGTCAGGAGGAAAAGGTAACCACACACACCACAAACACAGTCCCACATAGACCTATCACAACTGCAAACCAAACACATAAACACAGAAAAACATTCCCGGAGGCGCAAATTACAAACACAGCACACCAACAGAGGCCTCTAAAGCAGACACCCAATCAAACAACCTCCAAACATAGCACATGCAACACATAGTACACAAAGCTGGTGTGCCAAACAGTCACAGGCCAGAAAGAGAAACAACATGCCTGATACAGTTGTAATAGGTGACTCCATAGTCAGACACACTGCTGTCCCACACACCAGACTGAACAAGGGAAAGGGTACAGTAAGCTGCCTGTAGGCTGCCAAAATACGCCACATAACAGAAGTATGCAGGTCACTCCAAAGCAAGTAGAAATATGATGCAGTCATAGTCCATGCTGGTGTGAATGACCTGAGATGTACCTCCCTAGACTACATGAAAAGAGACATAGATGATCTCTCTGATTATGTAGTCCAGGCCAGTATGACACTCACTGTTTGCAGCATCCTACCCTTACCAAGAATAATGCCACAGTAGAAACACGGAATGATCAGTCATAGCAAGTGGCACACTTACTGGTGTCATTCCAAGGGGATCCAATGTCTGTCTGCTTGGGATGTCATGCTTGACAAGCCACGCAGCTGCTCTTGGGATAGCTTGCACCTGTTACCCCTGGGCATCTGGATATTGGATAAGGCCTTTGCCACCTCCATAGAGCCTTTTGTAGGCAAGGCTGAAAAGACTAACCCACCACCCTAGAAAACATAAGTGGAAAGAAACATAAGGGTAATGCTGACCAATGCCAGATGTGTAAACCCCAATATGCATGCTCCCAAGGCCATCCTCAGTATGGAGAACATTGATGTCTGTGCAGTGACAGAAACCTGCTGCAAGCCTCCTGACAGCACACCAGCACTACCAGGTTATACCACATATCATGTGTCATGGCCCCAAAACCTGGAACAAAACATAAAAGGAGGGTGAGTATCCATATTCAGCACAGACACCCATACGTCCAGGTAACTGACAATGCACAAGGCATTGGAGTCCACCCATGTGCAACTAACTGTAGGCAAGACTGCTGTACAGTCTGTAGCATGCTACAGACCACACTCTCACACACAGGAACCCCACCCAGCTGTCCTGAAGACACTGGACAGTATGAATGTCCCACCAAATACCAAACAAGGTACCACAAATTACCACATAGGTGGTAAACCATTATGTATGGAAGGAGTAATCAGGGACCTAGGGACACAAGTGGACAGTAACCTGTTATGTGACACTCACATTGCCAATGTGGCTAGGAAGTCTGTCTACATATGACACCGTATCAGGAAAGGATTCACATCTACGTCAACAGAGGTCATTGTGCCCCTATACTGTTCACTTATCACACCCATAATCTAGTACAATGCCTCATATGGGATGTACCTTACCTGACACCTGCAGCAGTTAGAAAGACCTCAAAGGTACCTCACCAAGAGGATAAAGGGTCTCAAATACATGTCATATGCTGCCTGGCTGTAGACACCCCAGCTGAATACAGTCACATACTGCCTACACAGAGGCATTGCATGCCTGTTGTAGAAGGCCATGCCCAACACAGGAGTAATGGACATGCTCCACCCCAGAAAAGTCAAAGCCATCGGAGCTGTGAGAGAGAGATGTCAACCTCAACAAATAATGAAATAGGATGTGCTGGGGGGACAGATCCAGAGGCTCCCCACACCCTGGGCCAGAATCTCACTCCATGTTAGGCAGATCCCCTCACTGACACTCTTCAACAGGAATCTTGCCAAGTGGATGGATGATTGTAGAGTTACACTGGGGGTCTTCACTGTGTCATGTCCAGACAGAGGCACAGCAAAGCAAATCATAAATGGCCATAATATTCACATAGCAAGGGGTGGCAAAAGCCACACACACTCTGGCTAGGCTAATAAATGCCCTAGGGTGGATAGCCTAGTATGAACCTATGAACCTATGAAGATACAAATTGTACAGGACACTAAGGATAATCCCAAGGCTTTCACAACTGATGGTAGGAACCATGTTGGGAATTCACAGATATGCTCTGAATCACACAAATATCACAAACACACACACATATTGCCAACATACATCCTGACAGGTGCAGTGCAACCCCCCCCCCCCCAGAATGCAGAATATCTATCCCAGCAGACTGCTGGCCCCCTGACATTGCAGATGCTGAGGTAACAGCTAGCATCTACAAAGCAAAACACCCAGCAGCAATGGTATGAGATGGTGTCTTGGGCTGAGTGCAACATGGACTCCAAGATGAATGGAATGCCAAATCACACTACTGCTCAATGTCAGCCTTACCACAGAATATGTACCCAAAGAGCAGTGTACAACAACAGTGGTCCTTCTCAACAAAGGTGTTGCCTGAATGGATACTGAAAACTACTACCCCAGAATCCTGAGAAGCTCGGTCTGCACAGCTATGGAAAGGATCAGCATGTACCACAGACATAAAGATATTGGGGACCTACTGACACCGGACCCTACCCAGTGTGGCTTTCTTAAGTGCAGATCCTGCTCCTAAACATGTTTGACACAATTGAAACAGTCATTAAGGTCATTGATGAGGGCAATGTGGTCCACACAGCGTAGCTGGACCTTGCAAAGGCTTCTATACAATACCCTACGTGTTCATTATAGATAAGCTCACCAGCTTAAATATAAACCCCTATGTCAGTAGAGGGGTTGCAAACCAGACCAAGGACAGAACAGACATGGTCAGACATGCTGCAGCCATGTCAGACTACAAACCAGATATAACTGGCATCCCACAAGGCTTGGTCCTGGGATCTCCCTCATCTGGCATATATGTCCCATAGGTACAGGCAAACATGGAAGGACTGTGTCTGAACATGTTTGCAAAGGACTACAAACTGCTCACCATATATGATCCAACAGCTGACACAAGCATCCCACAAAAGGGCCACATAGAAACAGACAACTGGTGCCATAGCCATGTCAGCAAGCTAATTGCAGAAAAGTGTATAGTCAACCCCCGTGGCTATACAGTAAGTGCCCAAAAATTACCACATAGGTGTTAACCCATTATGTAGTTAACATGTAATGAGAGACCTGGGGAACACAAGGTGATAGATATCCTGCAGTGGACAAACATGTGCTGTAGTGTTTACAGAAACATACCATATACCCACCTAATCATGAAGGTTGTCAGATCTAGATAAGGGGAGGTCATTGTGGCTCTGCAGTCATCCTTCATCAGCGGTACAATTGACTACAATAGCCCCTGTGGGATGTACCTCAGCAGACACCTCCATCAACCGTAAAGTCCCCAACAGTACCTCACCAGGAGTATCAAAGAGCTTGCACAGATGCCATGTGTTGCCTGTGTTGCTGGTATCAATAAACATGCTGCACCTTGTACAATCTGAATGGCAGTGAGCTATACACATGAGAGACCTGAACCCCAGCACTGACTTACATAGGACAAGCTGTACTGCATGATCCATAACACAGAAGCCACCCCCACCCATGAGTGAACTCCCAGTACAGGCTACCCATAGAGTCACATCAATTTTCCTCAATAGGAATCTTGATGAATGGATGGGAGATGGTAGCTTTATCCTGGGTATCACTGTCATGTCACAGGTAGACAGAGGCACAGTATACTAACCATGACATATGTCATGGCAAACTTCACTTACAATGTGTGTTGAAGGACAAACACACTCTCCAACTAGCATTAGACATGGACTAGGGCACATCGCTAGTGTTTGCAAATGTACACTTATGTTGTGGAATACACTACCAATGTTGGACAAGCCTGGTTTAGGTAGTTCATATCTGAACAGAATGCAACATGGTCAGATGTACACAACTGGCCCCTAACCAGGCTGTTGTGCTCACTATCGAAATGTAAAGCAGTGATAGCACTAAAGCCCAGGATACTGTCCACCACAGTCAAAGTACTACCAGTACACTATACAGTACTACACTGTTAGGTCAGTGTGAAAGGATGTTGACAACTGTATGCAAAGTGTCCCATGCAAACACTGAAGGCACAGTATAATCCTGTTGTGTTCACACACAAAGCAGTTGTACAGTAACTACACAACATGACACACAACACACAACCATATAGGGGTGATATTTGTTGAAGTTCACACTCATCCACAAATGTGGTGGGCTGCAGAGTTCAACATATGGAATGCTCACACTGGGCATGCTCACACACTTTGATAAATGAGACATATGTCAGACAACATGTCATGGGAAGGCTGAACTGGGCATGTTCACACACTTAGGCCAAATCTCAGTTTAGCAGTTGGACACACATATCTGGTATTTTTACGTGTTATTCCAGGAACCAACCACATTACAGCAGTGTGTGTGAGTGGGGTTGGTGTGTGTGTAAGTCTGTAGGAGAGAAATGTCCCTTTTGGCAACTGGGAAAACACACTACAGGATGCACATTCCCCTTTCTAAACACAGATGATGTCAGCACCCTATAAGTACAGCAGGAGAAAAAAACCTCCCAGTAATGCGAATAGTGCGCTCTGCTAATGCGTTCATCACAAGTGTCATAACATAACTAGGTAAGGGCTTGAATTCTGCAAATGCTCAGTGTGAGTGGGGTTGGTGTGTGTGTAAGTCTGTGGGAGAGAAATGTCCCTTTTGGCAACTAGGAGAACAGACTACAGGATGCACATTCCCCTTTCTAAACACTGATGATGTCAGCACCCTATAAGTACAGCAAGAGAAAGAAAACCTCCCAATAATGCGAATAGCACAGTCTGCTAATGTGCCTGTCTCGAATGTCATAACATAACCAAATAGGGGTTTGAATCCTGTAAATGGCAAGTGTATGTTTTTGGCTGAGGGGGGTTAGTGTGTGTGAGGCAAATGTCCCCTTTGGCAACTAGGTGAACAGACTACAGGATGCACATTTCCCTTTCTAAACACTGATGATGTCAGCACCCTATAAGTACAGCAAGAGAAGGAAAATCTCCCAGTAATGCGAATAGCACACTCTGCTAATGTGTCCGTCTCGAGTGTCATAGCATAGTCAGCTAGGGGTTTGAAACTTGCAAATGGCAAGTGTGTGTTTTTGGCTGAGGGGGGTTAGTGTGTGTGAGGAAAATGTCCCCTTTGGCAACTAGGTGAACAGACTACAGGATACACATTTCCCTTTCTAAACACCGATGATGTCAGCACTCTATAAGTACAGCAGGAGAAGGAAAACTTCCCAATAATGCGAATAGCGCACTTTGCTAATGTGTCTGTCTCAAGTGTCATAACATAATTAGGTAGGGTTTTGAATCCTGCAAATGGCAAGTGTGTGTGTTTAGCTGAGGGGGGGTAGTGGGTGAGGGAAATGTCCATTTTGGCAACTAGGAGAACAGACTACAGGATGCACATTTCCCTTTCTAAACACTGTTCAGCTGAAGGCCATGGCTCTGGCACAAGTTGTCTGTTTCTATGATGCCCCTTTGGAAGATGCTTGTGTCGGCTGGAGAGTTGATTATGGTGGCCAGTTCGCAGTCATCTGCATATTTGGTCAGACACAGTCCATCCGTGTTGGCCTGTACCTCCAATAAATATATACCAAACAAGAGAGGTCCCAGGACTGAGCCTTGTGGGACACAACTCGTAACTGGTTTGGAGTCTGGCATGGCTCCAGCAATTCTAACCATGTGGGTTCTGTCCTTGAGCCACTGTGCAATCCATCTAGTGACATAGGGGCTTATATTTAAGCTGGTGAGCTTCTCTAGAATGCCCAAGTGGGGTATTGTTGTGAAGGCTTTTGCAAGGTCCAGGTAGGCTGTGTGAACCACCTTCCCCTCGTCAATGGCCTTGGTGACTGTTTCAAAGAAATCAACCAGGTTAAACCTGGTAGTGCTGGTGTGCTCTCAGTAGCCCTAAACCAGGCATCTGTTACTGCACATATATCGATGTTCTCCATGCCAAGGAGAGTTTCGGGTGCATACATCTGGAGGTTTAGACTTCTGGCATTGGGTAGCATTACTCTTAGTTTCTTATCCCTTGTGATACCTATGAAGGTGGGTTTGTCATTTGAGCCTTGCCTAACATAGGCACTATGGGGGTAGCAAGAGCCTTTGCCAATATCTGAAAGCCCAGGGGTGACAGGTGCAGGCCATCCCTAGCGAAGCAGGTAGTTCAACAGAAGATGAATATGTGAAGGTGTAGTGCCTGTGATTAGTTAGCAGTAGCATATATGACTGCTCACGTGGACACATGCCAGGTAAGTCATATGCACTGTGTCACAGGCAATGTACATGTGAACAGGACAAACAGTGACATCCTGTCAAGTGGGACATGGACATACATATAGTGAGCTATGCAGATGGCACTAGGAGTCCACAGAAGCTCTATAACTATGCATTGCAGGTGTGATCAGTATTCCAGGGTAATTGCAAGCAAACATGCATGCAAACAAAGCTACAGTAAACAGGGCTGCTTGCAGTCCATTGTACAACAAACAAGCTGTACCACTTCCAGTAGGTAACACTGCAAATATGCAGGCACTATGCACATGTACATGGAAATACACGGGTCAGATGGCTAGGGTCCAGTCTCAGCGCACACAAGTGTACAGACCATGTACTGTCAGGATGTACAATAACTGGATGGAAACCCATGTGCTCATACCTGCAGTAATACACATGTCAAATAACAGACACTGAGCCTTCACTCAGTGGTTCCATACTTAGTAGGATGTATGCTACCTGGCCTGCCACCACAGTATCCCTGACATATATGGGGACTCTCCCTCCTGTGACAGTTACTTTTGTTTGTTGGGGCTGTCTAGCATGGTATGAGATGTGAGCATGCAGTGCTAGGGTGCTCCTGTGTGTCCTTTACCAGTCGTGTAGTACTGCACACATATCAACATCCTCAAACATCTGCATTGCAGAGTCCAGTGTGGGCAACATGTCACTTGCAATTTACATGTCCATCATTGCGTATTACTACATTCATTACCTTATCCCCTGTGCTACCTATGTATGTAGCCTTCTGTTGACATCATTACCACCAGTATGCCAACATGTGCAGATGATACACTATGGTAATTACCATGGGTGTAGACAACAGTACATGACAATCACACACTTACTGCATCAGGCATGCTGTGATATACCCACAATTAATTCAGCACACAGTACTGTTAACAACATGATACTATTACTACACATCTATGTGGTCACCCTGTGCATCAGCAACATGTTAATATGTACCTGCACAGTTGTTACAGATTGCAGGAGGTGGCACAGTTTCATCATATGCACAGGGTGTGAACTTGGTATGCCTGAGTCAGCCACCGATACCACCGATTGACATGTATGTGTATGTGTGTTGGTGAGGGACAGCAGTAGAAGGTGGGGCAATGTTGATGCAGTGTGTGCGTGTATGCGGTAGCCCTAGGTGTTGTCAATTTGCATGTGTGTATGGATGCACACAGTTCCACCTCATGGCTGCCATATACTGGTGTTTGTGGACAGCCACAGACTGTACCTGCCAGGTCATACAGATCAGTGTCTCTGGCCACGGACACGGTACCTGTGCCTTGCAGGGGTGTTACGGACCGTATCCAGTACCAACCCAGACTGAGTACTGTCATCAGAAGCAGGTATTCATTGACTGGACACAGATCCCTGTCGGGCCTGGCCAGAGCCATGTGCATGTGGTCTCCTGGGGCGGTCTGATGACAGCACAGACCCAGCATTGCTGGGGCTGCTGCTGGCACTACGGGGGTGGCCGTGGCCCTGTTGTCGTCCGCGACGACTGCCAGCTGCTGCTGTTGCTGGCATACGGCCACGTCGATGCCTCAACCGCCCACCATCGCCCTGGCTCATGGACATGTAGTTGTGGAACCGGTCTAATATGTCCCCACAACGTCTGTCAATGACATTGGTGAAATCACGGATGGCAGCCGCAATGTCACGCATACTGTCAGTCATGGCTGTGCAACATGCTGTCAGCTCCCTCAGACCCTGTCTGGTGTACCGTTCCATACATGACTGTGCCTGCATGACAGCCCGAAACATAGCTGAGGTTGTAAGACCTCTGTGGGCACGTCTGACCGGGGCAGTACGCCCACGGATGCTCTCACGAGAACCCCTGGACATCTGTCTGTGTGGTACCGTCTCTGGGTCATGCCCATGGCTGCTGTGTGGGGAGGCATGTGCCACAGATACCAGATTACCCTGGTCAATGCCCACTGTATGCTGTCCATCACCTAGGGACATTGGTGACAAAGGGTGTATTGGCAGGATAACTGTGCACATTGATGGGGTCGACAGCTGTGTACTGTCAATCGGCTGACCAATGGCGGACCCTGGCATACCTTCCTGTGCCATTACACAGAAGTCATCATTATCAGTACCCACGGCACCTGATTCAGGTACCCTGCTACATGACACCAGAGCAGCACCAGAACCTGTGGGAGGGAAACAGGAAACACAGTTTATGATGTCTACACATTACCAGTGATGCACACATGCACACATGCACAGGTGCACACATGCACAGGTGCACACATGCACACATGCACAGGTGCACACATGCACAAGTGCACATGCGCACACATGCACACATGCACATGTGCACACATGCACACATGCACAGGTGCACACATGCACACGTGCACACATGCACAGGTGCACACATGCACACGTGCACACATGCACACATGTACACATGCACACATGCACACATGCACAGGTGCACACATGTACACATGCACACATGCACAGGTGCACACATGCACACATGCACACATGCACAGGTGCAAACATGCACACATGCACAGGTGCACACATGTACACATGCACACATGCACAGGTGCACACATGCACACATGCACACGTGCACACGTGCACACATGCACACATGCACAGGTGCACACATGCACATGTGCACACATGCACAGGTGCACACATGCACACATGCACACATGCACACAGTTTCACACAATTGTACAGTACTCAGTATGCGTGATATCAACACACAGACACAGACACACCTACATGCATACAAAGAGCACTACTAAGTGAGCCAAATAGTACTATTACTATCAAAACTATTACAGGAATTGTTAATACACACTCACCAGCATGGATAGGCTGCATTGCTGTTATACCAGAGGGACCTGCAGACGTAAAGAAACTAATGTCAGTGGGCACAACTGTGCCATTGTTACTGAGTGTGATACAGGTCAGTAGTACAACAGTCGCCTTTCACAGGTCAGCTGCTAATATTGAGGATATCACACTTGCACATTAAATACTATGGTGACAGCTACAAACCAAGGACACACCTCACACATGCATTAACTACCAGTGTACACAACAGTCAACTATACATATGGCATATTACCTGCACGTTCACTGTCTTGCTGCTGCGTGGCTCCAGCCTCCATCATAATGCATGTCTGCTGCTGTTGTTGTTGCTGGCAGACTGGAGCTACTACACTCATGAGTAGTCCCTCCAGTCTGGTGAGCGGGGGATGTGTAGCCACCCCACCACCTGTGGCGACCTGTTGCCTGTGGATATCCAACGCACGCTGACGGACATGTCTGATTAAATCACTGCAGTGATGTTGTACCTGCTCATATGTCCTATTATGCGTGCCTATGTCATTTACCCGACGGGCAAGGTCTTGCCACAGTGTAGCCCTCTCCTGCTGATTCTGGCTGGTGCGGGAAAAGAGTATTGCATAATCCCGCACCAGGCTCTGGTGTATCTCCTCATCCTCAGCTGTGGAGTAAGTGGGATTCCGCGGGTGGGCCATGTACCTGAGAAAGAAAATAACCTGATATCAGCAATATATGTCAGCAGAATTTGGCACACATACTACACATGCTACTCGACTGTTATGATACAACATATCTCACATATATAGCATCTGTCTGTCTATTGCTGGATACACATGTAAATGGCCAGGTATCAGTGCTCAGCCAGCAACTGTGCAACAGTACCTGGCACACTCCATACGACATACTACCAAACCCCAGCAGTCAGAACACTGATTCAGGTCAAGAGCACCTCTTCACTCTGGGGGTTTGTATCTAGGTACTGTATGGCCTACATCATCAACTACTGTGAGCTGACCACACACTGATTGCCCTGGATATACATATCCCACCTCCACCACCAGCACAAATGACTATAGTGAATAACATTACAGATGCAAACTTTACACTTTGTAACAGTGACATGATATCCTTTCAGCCCACTGGGCCAGTGGCAGATACAACCCACAATGCTGACCCCTACAGACATCTCCGAGAATGCATGGATCATGCAATCCCATATATGACCAAGACACTCTCCACAAAGGGACAGCATCCTGTCTGGTGGACCCCAGCCATAGACAGATTGTATTACAGAAGATGGAAGCTACTGCAAGACAGAGCATAATTCCATAAAGGGAGGGCATGTCTGAGCAGCACTAGTAAGGATCTATTTTCCATCATACAAACATCCATGGGCAACTTTGAGAGGGAAATCAAGAGGGACACTACAGATAACCAGAAGGCCTTCTTCAGTTATGTTAGCAACCTGGTCAGGATCCATCCTCTATGCCCATAGTTAGTACACAACAACAAATATTTCACTGACACCACAGATATTGACAACATTGTGGCAGACAGGTTCAGTGCAGGTGTCACCACGCCCTCTCCCCCAAAATAAGACATAGTTATCCCAGATGACTGTAACCTCCCTGTCATCACAGATGTCCAGGTGAGAGCCACCTTCAGGACAGCAGAATACACAACATGAATGGGACCTGATGGTATCCCCAGTTGCATGCTACATAAACTCTGACAGGAGCTAAACACACATATAGAAGTGCTATGTAACACTAGCCTGACTACAGGATATGTACCTGTACACTGGCGCACAGCAGCAGTGGTTCCACTCCATGAAGGAGGCACCTCAACATACCAATACAATACAACACAATACATTACATTACAATACAATACTATACAATATGCTATTGCCCTGGGACTACAGCAGCATACTGTTCTGCTACCCTGACCATTGTGACACATGTGGTGTGATGGTACCTGCTGCTGTCACACAGTTACACAGGGTGACTCATATGGCATATTACCTATCTGACTAACATTCAGCAGGGGTATGTGTGACATGTACTCATGTGGAGTCTTGCTTCTTAACACTGTGTGGTTTATTGCAGGGTATGTCTTATCTGTGGGTAGGAACTTTTACCTCCACATGTGCACTCTATTGCAGTGGCACGGATGACACACAGCAGTCATTTAGGTTGTGGATGGTGTGAGGTGTTACTATGGTTGTTGGACATCTGTCATGGGTGTGACTTAAGTATGTAAATCCGGGAGTGGTAACCTCTATGTGGGTAGTATATGTGTACTCTGTGGTGTTGTCAGTCACTGTGCATTGGTAATGTGTTTGAGTGCATTGTCACAGTGTTGTACATGTCACTGTGTCCTTCTCCATACCTGTAGCTGTCATGTGAGGTCCATACCATGGCATGCGTTATGTGGTGTGGAGGGGTACACCGACCTACATGTCCATAGCTGACACACCATGTTCGCTGACACATACCATGTGCAGGTATTCCAGGGATAGTGTGCCACTGTGAATATCACTGGGGCCACTATTGTACACATTTATGACCCTGTTCACCCCGACACATGCAGTGGTGGGCAGCCAATCACATATCTGGTGGTTACTGGTGCAGGTGATTTGGAATGTGGTATGGTACTCCGGTTTTGACACTGGTGTTCACTCCATGCCTTTGTCACCAGGCACCTGTTGCAATACATCTGTACACATGTGCCTCACTCAGAATTTATATACATCTCTCTCTCTCTCTCTCGCTATATATGTATATATATATATATATATATATATATATATATATATATATATATATGTATATAGATATATCTATATGTATATATATATATATATATATATATATATATATATATATATATATATATATATATGTATATATATATATATATATATATATATATATATATATATATATATATATATATATATATGTCTGTATACATATACACATATATATATTGATGTACATATATTGCTATAGATGTGGAGGGGGGGACACAGAGGGGGTGAGAGTAACAGAGGGGGTGGGACAGGGTGTGTTGAAGGTCGTCATATACAGTCATACCTGTAGATAGTCAGATCAGTCTGTCTATGTATATGTATCTACATATATCTATATCTGTATGTGTGCATTACATATATATGTTTGTACAATATTATATCTACATCTGTCTATGTATTCCTACATCTCTCTCTCTATGTATGTATACATATATGCATGTCATATATATATATATATATATATATATATATATATATATATATATATATATATATATACACACACATACATATGTTGACATACATACGTATCCATATGATAGACAGGTATATCAACATGTTTGTCTACCATACTGTATACACACTCTGACATACTGCTAAACATACATAACTGTGAAACCTACTTTGTACATGGCACTACAACCTACAATCAACCAACATTGATATGTGCACATAGATGCTCTCACATACAAATGTATGTACAGCCTTCACTGATAGTTGCTGTATGTCCCCTGCCCTTTACACATCTTCATATACATATGGATACAGACCAATGACACATATGGAGGGTTCACAGTATGTAGACCTTTATAGTATTACTTTACATTACCTGTGTTTGTCACAGCTGCTTGTGTTGCCGTCTGGTTCTCTGTCCTGCTGCTACACTTCCCAGTTGTCAGCTTTCAGGTGGCTGTTGCTGAACAATTTGTTTGTGTCTGCTTAATTGCAATTTTCTCTGTCTCTGTCTCTGTCTCTGTCTCTCTCTCTCTCTCTGTCTGTCTGTCTCTCACGTCCTTCTCAGGGTGCAATGAAAGTATTGCATGTGTGGACTGGAAGTACAGCATACTTTTGTAGGTATCTGCATATGCCCATGTGATGGCCTCTGCACCAATTGTTAGCCAGCATTTGCTAATTGCATGCAGCCAGTTGTGTACTGATTGCAGTTCTCACTGTGATTTCAGAACAGTGCTATAAAAGGTATGTGAGATAGGCGTAGCCCTTTCAGATTTTAAGGGCAGGGACCATGCTGTTATGCTGTGGACAATGTTCTGTGAGTGTAAAGGTTGGTATCTCTCTCATATTTCCAGGTGTGATGTAGATTAACATTCCTCCATTCATTTCTCCAGTTTCCTGTACTAACTGTGTATGTACACTGACACCTACAACTACTACTACTGTTAATGTTTGTGTGTGTGTGCTTTCCTTTCACTTTTGCTTGCACTTTGTTGCTAAGGCTTCAATATTTGCCCTTTACAGTCACTACTTGTATGCCTGCTAGGTGTCCTGACGGTAGTGTGCTGCTGTAACTTTCCTATTTTCCATGTACATTCACACCTTGGAATGCTTGCTATATCTGCTAGGGTGTTACAGCATGCAGTGTGGTCTGGCCATGGTGTGGGCCTTGACATCTATTAGGGTATTTGAGTATGCTGCTGAGCAGGCCCCAGAGACTTTCAGGTTCATCTGTTATCTGCCTCATGGAATGGTACATATCAGTGGGGTACACCCATTAAAATGTCTGGTATGCTGCAGTTGTGACTGTGGGTTAGCATGAGCATATGTATTACTACACTTTTTCTGCCATGCAAGTGGTGAATACTTTCAGGACTCCATAGTTACCATTGCATGTGTTACACCTTTCTGCCTACTGTTTGTACATTTCACATGGAGTCTGTGGGGCATCCCTGTAAGTCATTCACTGTTGCTATGTCTAGGCTCTTAACTATTCAAATATGGTGGTGTCAGACCCGTCATGTGTACAGATATTTGCAGGTTGTCCACATTTCTGCCTCATATTTTGGTCAGTATTTCATGCACACCTTTTTCTGGGAAATCACTCTGGGCTCAAGTCAGAATATTGTGACAAACATTCAAGTTTCAGACTTCATACCCTTCCAAACATCCCACAAAATGCAGACCCTGTTACTCTCTGAACTGTCTGCATTTGTTGTAACATTATTTGTAATGTGTCCCTGGTTTTGGGCCTTTGCTCCACATATTTTATTACTTGGTCCAGATGTGTTCCTGTAAGAGGTTGTGGGGTATGGGCAGTGATTATCCTGCTGTGAGTATGTGTGTGGCTTGCAAGGTGCTATAACTACCAACTAGCATGTCTGTTTCTGTTCACACACTATTATTGAAATCCACTAGTTTTGATAGCAATTCTAAATGGCATGCTTTGTGTACTACACATCTATATTCCCTTTACATTCATTCCTACTATTACATGATATATTTAATTTAGCACAATGTTCTTGTATAAGATTCATGGCTTAGTGGTAAGTCATGCAGACTACTGTTTCCAAGGTCCTGGGTTCGGGACTGCCAGTGGGATTTTATTTTGCTTCTGAACTGACTACAAGACCTGTCAATCAAAGTGACAAGGCACTTTTAAGCAGTTGTAACCGGGTTAGCGCTGGTTTGCGTGGAGCTCACACATGCGCACTGGCGTTTAGCTCCACGCACACAAGCGCACACCCGCTTACAACCGCTTAAATGTGCTTACTCTTGCGCACACCCACGCTATTTTCTTTGAAAGAAAAGAAAATGGGGAGACAGTAAAGTGGTGAAAAAGGGGTCACAAAGAGGGTAAGACAGTAGGGAAACAAGCTTGGGATGTGCAGGAGGGATGTAGGTAAGGCCCATAGCTGCCCATTTCTTCATCAGCAACAGCTGTGCATATGTATGTAATTTGGTGTGACATTTGAAACCTTCCAACCCAGAGAGAGGTGTCAGGACAACAATAATACTTGTTGTACAGCCAATTGTAATTGATAGGTTCCATGTCCAGCAGACATGTGTGCGGAATGGGCAGCTATGTATGAGGCATAATTTTTTTGTGGGTACAGAGTGCCCTTTTTTTTTTTTTCAGGTGAGAGTGGTATGTCAGGTGAAGGAAGTCGGTACAGCTGGGGAGATAGGTTGGGCAGGTAAACAGACAAGACAAACAAGATGCATACAGGGGCGGTGTATGACACGTGTGGGGGGGGTTACACAATTGATGGGGGTGGAGGTTTGGATATCCAGAGCCCATGAGCCCACAGATGGCAACAGTGGAACTGATATCCCCACCCATAGGCAGTTGCCACTGTTCCTTCAAAGCCCAGGACGGGGCTGTGCTGGGGGCTGTGTAGGCGGGGCAACAGGCATGCCCGTTAGTTGCACCACCCATGCCTCGAGCTGGTGTAGGGGCTCGAGAACAGAGTCCCGAATCTCCCTACGCACCACAGTCCGGACGCTACGGAGGGTGAGTGGTGGTTCTCCTCCGGCCACACTTGCAGAGGGGGGGGCGAGCCCCATCCCCTGCAGCGCTTCCACCCGCAGGTGGCACAGGGCCACCGGAGGAGGGTCCGGACTCAGCACTAGTGCCAGGTGCACTCGCCAGCTGAGGTGGGAGAGGTGGGTCCGCTGGAACCCGCCTTCCCTGTCGTCCTATGTTTTGCATTATGTCATGACAGTTTGGGTTAGTGACATATAATACCATTCACAATTAGTTGTAACAGCATGCATTAGTATTCCCATTAACCAAACACCCAGATATTCACACCATTGAACAGCGTGCATAACACATGCATAATTTGAACAGAAATACACAGTCCAACAACATGCAGGGTTAATTGATGGCAACAGGCCATCAGGTGTGGATGTATGAACAGGGCAGATGCATCAACGGACATGCAAATATATATGACCCAACAGGACAAACGTCCAGGGGTGTTAATTGTGATTGCACATACCATTTTCATGTGGAATGGGTTATATGTGGTTATAGGGTGGGGTAAAGAAAGTAATATTAACACCTTCGAATAACAATACATATGCTGTACATTTCTAATAGCTACAGTTATATACACACTACTGCTCTGACTACAGTTTCATATATGATAACTATTTCAACTTGGTGATAGGACTGTTACTGCAACATCAATATACATTTTATGGTTCTTCATACACATTCATATCTAGCTTTGTTCAGCTACATCATCCTGCTACATTTGCTTTATATAGCTGTAGACAAGTGTGGATGTTTGGTATATCAGACAATCATCCTATCTGCATATTGCAGACTGAGAGCAACATATCCAGATTTTGGGATACACATTCCAGATGCAGCAACACTTTGAACAGATTTAGCTGTTTGGTTTTGAATCTCACATGCATTTCATTCTGTCTTGACTGCAGTATACTTTATTCAGGGGTTATTACTACTGTATTGCTGGATTCATGACACTTTCTCACACTCTCTCACTTGCTTTCATTTTACTATTCAGGATGGTACTTACTTCTAGGCTTTGTTGACATGTTTTAGCTGTAGTTATTACAATCCTTTCCAGCAGTCTCACTTCTGTCATGTTTCAGTATTTCCACAGGGATATATTTCACACATGTGATTTCATCATCTTCTGCAGCTATACTTTTCAGCCTGCTGCAGGTTGTGTACTATTTTCTTACAGGTAGGGCATTTTTATTTCAGAATATATGTCAGACAGTTTCATTTTTCGGTTTAACTTACAGGCTGAAACACACTTTTGTAATCAAGCAATACTTGCATACACTTTCACACTGTTACTTGCAGATTTTATTCTTTACTGACTACACTGCACTCTTTTGCTGACTGTCATACTTTTATATTTCTTTACAGTTACTGGTAGTGGATTACTGACCTGCCTGGTGGTGCAACCGCACCAGCCTATCGCCATAGGCTCTGCGGTTCACAGAACGGACACCTGCAGCTGTAATATAAATGAAGTAATATTGGAATACACATCTCCATAATATCAGCTAGTTTAATTTCTTACATACATAATTAAATGTTACTTACTCAGTAGTGGGGCGTTGGGTGTATGCCGGGCTTCCTGGACCTAAAGGTTCAGTTTGTCCTGCTTGCGTCTCTTCAGGTCCGCATGGTGGTGACGGACCTGCTCACCAGTCCTTGGAATCCCTGTGGCACTGGTGAGATCATGAGCCAACCAGTCCCACGCCTCGGCCCTGTATGCTCCCCAGAGGACCTGGCCCTGCATGAGTTGGGCCTCATGATTATGGACTAGGATCCAGACCATGTACCTGGACTCCTCAACACCCCACCTCTGTGCTCGAAAGCAACTACCCTCTCCTACTCCTGTCATTCTGCCTGCAGGTCAGTTCTACAATCGTTTATGCTGTGTATTCCCGCCTATGGGGCTTATATAGTCCATTTTTCCCACACATATCTGTGATTGGCCATTTTGGAATTGTATCAACTTCAGTAAACCTGCATTGTCATGCTCCAGTTTGTATTCATTCCTATATATTAGCTATTATTGCAGCTTTAGGTACTGCTGTCATGGCTTAGTGGTTCTGTACCTTGACTATGGTGTATAGTATCCTGGGTTCGAACCTGGCCACTGCTTTTTATTTTTCATGACTGTCTAGACATGCTGATGGGTGTGCCTGTGTAAAGGCAGTTTTGATACGGCTTGCTCAACGTTGCCCGTCGGTTAGCTTGTTTGCACGGTGCGCAGCTCCGCGCAAACGGGATACGCTGCTTTAAGCCTCATTTGACTATTGGCACGCATATTACGCTAAGCTCAGTTAGGGGCACATAGATTTAGCATGTTAGACCACTGATCAGCTACGGGCACTCATTTTGCACCAGTTAAACCACTGCTCATCTACGAGCAGATGCACTCACTCTGTTAAACTGTAGCTCAGCTATGAGCACATCTGGCATTTTTTATTCTTTTGTTACCTCACATTTCTTCAATATAAATGGGCTATTTCATTACATTTTATATAAATTGTGGTTTTATGTGTACATATTTGTCAGGGACTTGTTTCCTGCTTATTTTGCAAAAAAAAAAAAAAAAATTGTTGTTGTGGGGGCTCGAGCCATGAATGCCTGCTCTTCAGCCAACATCTCTACCGCTACGCTATTGCTTCCTGGCTTATTTTGCATATTTAGTTCTTATATGCTTTTCCACTGACTGCTAACTGTAGCTGCGCTACGGGCACGCCCGCACAAACGAGCGCACTCACGGTTAAACATCTTTACAATTTAAAAAAAATATATAACATGTTCATTTATATATTTTATGTTCATAGTCTGTGGGGGCATGTGTTGTGTTCTGTTTATTCACATTTCCGTGGACTCTGTTGTGGGTGTTTACTTTGGGCACTTTTACACTTCTGGGGGCGTGTCCGCTTGCAGGGCTCGGCCTACGGGCACGCCCCCTACTGTCTTACACGGACCGTGTTAGACTTAGGTGTGATTCAGCATGCTCTCATGAATATGCAAAGCATGCTGACATCACTCCGTTTAACTGCAGCCTCCGTGTAAGAGTTATAACTCTTACACGGAGGCTTCGTGAATCCTTGCCAATGTCTTTACTAGGCAACAGCTGAAGAGAATAAGTGATTAAGTTTACTCTGAATGTCCTTGGCTTTTAAATCCAGCAGTTTGAGTGGTGTTAGTGCGCTAGGGCCCATATAATAGATAGGACTAGTGGTTGTGGTTAGTTCAGAAGAAGTTAGTGGTGATAGCAGATGGATTAGTCAGGAGCAGAACAAAGGTACAGCCAATTGTTTAATAGGTGTTTTTTTAGGGTTGATTTAAAGTGGACAATAAATGTAATGGATGTAATATTTTCTGGTAGAACATTCCAGATTTTTCCAATATAATTTGAGAAGAAGGAGTCCTCCTGCCTGTTTTTTGCTTATGCTGATTTTTATATGGTGTTTGTTAGTGGATCTTAATGTTCTACTGGTGGCATAGAGTTAAAGTAAGGTTTGTAGGGCAGGTATTTTTTTCAGGTTCATATAGTATTTTGTGGGCCATAGTTAACTGATTGTAATGAAAGAGGTATGGGAGCTCTAGCCAGTGGAGTTGTTTGAGAACAACACAATGGTGGGTTCTAGCTGGTAAGTTTGAAACAAATCTGACAATTTTGTTATAGCAGGATTCAAGGTTTGCAAGCTTAGATTTCTTTAGTTTTGTAGGGATGTGGGCCGTGTATAGGAGAGTTGAGATTAAGTGGGATTGGGCAGTGGTAGCATTAGTATTTTTGCTGAAGTACTGTTTGTTTCTATATAGGGTTCCTAATTTTTTGTGTACTTTTTTAACTGTTTGTGAAATACAAATGTCGAACTTTAAACTGCTATCAATTTCAACACCTAAGAGTTTGGTGTGTGGAGTTGGGGAGATAATGGTATTGTCAAGTGACATAATGTTAAAGGTACTAGTGGTTAAGATTGATTTGGTGGGTTGGAATATCATAAGTTTTGTTTTTTAGGGATTTAAAATTAGTTGAGCATTAGTAAGCCAGGTCTCAACTGCTAGGAAGGATTGTTGAGTAAAGGTATGTAGTTATTGTATTGTGGGTGCCGCACATATTACTGTTGGATCATCTGCATATTGAATGAGAGAGACTTATGGGGTTGAAGTGTGTAGGTTATTAGTAAATATATAAAAGAGAATGGACCTAAGATCGAACCTTGGGGGACACCCATTTTCACATGTAGTAGGGGTGATAAAGTCTATTGCCAAGAGACTGCTTGTTGGCATCCAGTCAGTTAGTCCTTGGCGCAGACAAGAGTATCATAAAAAAAAATTAGTTTGGAAAGTACATTTAGTAGCTTGCTATGGGAAACCATATCAAAGGCTTTTGATAGGTCAAGGAAGATTGAGGATATGTAGTTATTATTCTTGTGATAGTTGACAGTGTTGGTAAATGCCAATAGAGCCATTGATATACTGTGAAATGCATGGGACCCATGCTGCGTGTTGGTTAATAGTATGTTGGTATGCAGGTAATTAGAGACTTGCATGTGAATGACCCTCTCTAGAATTTTGGAAAGGGGTGATAATATTGCAATGGGTTGGCAGATGGTGAGTTCTGTTGATGAGCCTCTCTTATGGAGAGGTATAATGTGTGAAATTTTCCAAATGGCAGGGGCTTTATGTTCAGCTATGGATCTGTTGATAAGAATTGATACAGGGCAGGCTATATTTTCTGACGTTAGTTTTAGGAAATCAGCAGGCAGGTTGTCTGCAGCTAAAGAGCTGGGTTTTAGCTTTGTAAGTAGTTTTTTGATTGTCTATGTAGGTATGGGATGAAGGCTGAAATTGGATTTAGTGTTGGGAGAGACGGAGTTAGAGGAGTTGAGGTAACTGAAGGGGTTTGGCTGCTGGCTAAAGTTAATATTGTTTCAATAAAGTATTTATTGAATAGGGTAGCCATATTGTCAAAGTTATTAGCAGTATTAGGAGGATGTGTCCTGACTTTGCCTGGTTGAAGTATATTATTTATAGGTGACCAGAATTTTTGTGCATTATTCCAATGCTTCATTTGGATCTTGGAGTAGTAATTTATTTTGTCTTTTTTAATTTGTGCTTTGCTTTGTTTCTAAGCTCCTCATAGTGCAGTAGGGTGGGTTGGGACTTTGTTTTGTTCCATGTTACCCATGCCTTGTCTCTGGATTTAAGAATTGACAGTGTTTCTTTTGTTAACCATGGGGCATGATTTGACCCATATATTTCTACTGGGGGCTTGAGAGTTTAGTATAGATAGCAATGTAGAGTTAAAGTAGTCAATTGCATCCTATAGGGGAGGAGGTTTCACGAGTGTCCAGTTACAGTGTTTGAGCGTATACACACACACACACATATATATATATATATATATATATATATATATATATATATATATATATATATATATATATATATATATATAAGGTTATTGGGGTTTAGGTGTTTTTTGTTTCTTACTTGTTTAAATGTAGTCTGTTTAGATAGAATGGCACGGTTCCTCAGTAGATAGGTTGGGTAGTGGTCACTGATACTGTCTGGCAGACAGCCAAATTAAGAGTATAGTTCAGGCTTATTTATTAGTATCCAGTCTGGGGAGGACTGTTTGTTATTTGGCTTATTGATTCTAGTGGATGTCTGGATAAGCTGTGTGAAGCTGTGCAAGTTTATGCAATTTTTGGGGTTTAAGGAGATGCAGTCTAACTAGTCAATATTGAAATTGCCCATAATAATAGTCTCCTGAGGTATTGTTGTATTACACCAGTGTAGTATGTTTTCTAAGGCTTATACATTACCCCCTGGGGGCATATTGTGACTTGGAAATTTTTCATCTGAAGGTACTATAGAGAGGTGGTCTTTGAAAAGTAGGGCTACACCCCCCCCCTTTTAGTAAGTTTGTCTGTATAAAAATAAAAAAATTGTGGTTTGGTTCATTGGAATAAAGTTGTTATACGTTCTGTGGCTGGATTTCGCTTCTTTGGGTACCTTGGACTTTTTATAAGTCTATATGTCAGATGTTATATTCTGGGGGTAGTATTTCATTGTTTGCTATGGAAGGCTTTAGCCAAGTTTCGGTAACAAGTACAATATCTGGAGTATAAAGGGAAAGATTGGCATACAGTTTATGGACTTTATTGTTTATGCTTCTTATGTTAATATTTAATAGAAGGATATCATATTGGCCCCTAGAAGGGATGGTTGTAGCTTGGGAGGTTGTGAGTGTATGATAGTTTGAGTGGGTGAGCCACATGGACTGTATGTAGGGCCAGGATTTGGGTGAATGTCACCACTAAGAGACAGTTTGTCAGCTAAGTTGACTATAGTTTTAAGGAATTTAGCTATTTGTTTGTCATAGATCTGTGATTTACAGGAAATTTTAGGAAAAAAAAACTGTAAGCCTGTTTCCTACCTTTCCTGTAACTAGTGTTCCAGATACAGATTTGTTGTATCCAGTACTGTATGTAAGCTACTGTGCCCCCCCAAGTCTTTCTGTGTTGGAGGGAAGCCTTCTAGCTTATCAGTGGGAGTGGTAAGCACTAGGTAACCTGTCTACCACATAAGGAGTGATTCTTGCCCAGAAATTGTGGTTATTGCCCGTTTGAGCAATCTTTTCCATCTCGCTCAACTTTCTGATTTGAAAGCCTGCATTTGCACTTGTTTCTGTCCTGTAACCCATCTAGTGCAGATACAGATTCTTAGTTTTAGCACTTAAATTTGCGTATTCGTGCTCAGCACTTGTTCAGAACTTGAAAGCACTAAATAAGCTACTAATTACTACAGCACTCAACCTTCCTCATTACCTAAAGGAAAACAGTTTTTGTACTTACTTTTCTCACTTGCTTAGAGAAAAACAGCTCTTTTACTCACTTTCCTCACTTATCTAGAGGAAAATAGTTTTTTATTCAGGCATGTCCAAGGATCAGCTCCCAGTGTTCTCTCCTGTCTATCTGATGAATCTGGGCATCTTGAGGCAATGTAGAAATTGCCTCATGTACACAGACAACCCTCACCTCCTACCACCCAACACTACAACCTGTGAGAGATGCACTTATCTAGCCAAACTGGAGGTAACGCTCTCTCCAACCAAGAATGAACTTGACAGTCATGAGGAGAAGGTAAACATTTGCACCACACCACACTCATTACATAGTCTCACTAAATCTACGCCACCAAAATCCACACATAGTAACATATCAACATTTGAGGAGGCTCTCAATAATAATCTGTCTAAGCAACAGAGACCTCCAAAGCAGAAACGCAAGCAACTTCCATCCCCCAACACAGCCCAAATGACACATAGACCACAGACTCAGTGTGCCACTCAACCACAGCCAATAAGGCAAAACAATGTACCCAACACACTAGTCATAGGTGACTCTAAAGTCAGGCAAACTGATGTCCGACTCACCAGGCTAAACAAGGAGAAGGTTACTGTCAGCTGCCTGTCGGGTGCCAGGATCCACCACATAATCCACGCATTCAGGTCACTCCACAACAAGTACAAATATGACTCTGTCATTGTCCATGTTGGTGTGAATGACCTGAGACGTATCTCCCTGGACTACATGAAAAGAGACATGGAAGAGCTATCCGATCTTGTAGCCCAGGCAGGTATGACCCTAGCCCTGAGTGGCATTCTGCCATCACCCAGAATGATACCGCAATACAAAGACAAAATGATTGACTTCAATAACTGGCTAAGCTTCTGGTGTCATTCAAAGTATCTGTCTGCTTGGGATGACATGGTCGACAGACCATGATGCTTTGCCACAGATGGCCTGCACCTGTCACCCCTGGGATTCCGGATACTGGCTAAGGCTCTTACTTCCCTTATAGTGCCTTTTTTTAGGCAAGGTTCAAATAACAAATTCACCACTGTAACAGGAACAGGCAAGCAAAAACTGAGGGTAATGCTACTCAATGTTAGAAGTCTAAATCTCAAAATGCACTCACTCGAGGCACTCCTTAAAATGGAGAACATCGATATCTGTGCAGTGACTGAGACCTGGTTCAAGGCTCCAGAGAGCACCCCTGCACTACCAGGCTATAACTCATACCACACTTTTCGGCCATGTAACCTGGACCGAAACACCAAAGGTGAAGGTGTGTCCATATTCATTAAGGATATCCACACCTCCAGGCTAGTTGCTCAGCATAATGTATCCAAGGTTATCCTAGTGCAACTAACCCGGGGCAAAACTGCAATCCAAATTGTAGCTTGCTACAGATCCCCCACCATGCCCCAGGATTCCCACTCCTATTTTCTTGATGTACTGGAAAATATTAGGGTTCAACCAAACACCCTAATAATGGGCGACTTTAACTACCCCACCATTAACTGGGAAAACTACTCGTGCACCAACTCCTTAGCTCAACGCCTTCTGGAATTCATAAACTCCAATGCCCTGGATTAACTTATCCACACCACCACCAGGGGCAACAATATCCTAGACCTAGTCATTACCAACATGAGTGACCGGTGTTCCACACCTGAAGTTAACTCCTCGTTGGTCTGATCTGACCATAAGCTAATCACCCTTGATATCTACATCCCTCCTCCACCCCCCCATTAAGGAAACCATGGTAAAAAATTTCTCCAAAGCCAACTTCATGCTTCTTAAGACAGAAGTGGTGAACTTCATGACACCCATGCAGATGGACAGTACAGTTACAACTGCTGAATCCTACACAAATGCACTCTATAAGCACTTACACGAGTGCATGGATCATGCTATTCCAAACAGAACCAAGACACTATCCTCCAAAAAAAGGAAGCCAATCTGGTGGTCCCCTGCCATAAACAAACTGTACAACAGAAGGAAGAAACTGTTGCAAAAGAGAGTAAAATCCCATGAGTGGAGGAGTTCCCTGGTCAGCCTTAGAAAGAAGCTGAGATCCCTTATAAGATCCTCCAAAGCTAGCTACGAAAAAAAAAAAAAATCACCACTAATTCTAAGGACAACCACAAAGCATTCTATAGCTATGTCAAGAATCTCAATGGCAACACCCAGATCTGCTCTGAGGTACAGCACAATGGCACGCAAATTACAGAGCCAACTGATATTGCCAACATCCTGGCAGATAGGTTCAGTGCTAACTTTACCACCCCTCACCCCCTAAAAGGTCCATATCTATACAGGAAGAATGCAGAGTCCCTGTAATCACAACTACGCAGGTAAAAGCTGCACTCTCTAAAGCCAAAAACTCAGCATCCATGGAAATGGACAACATCCCAGGCAGCATTTTACATGAACTTTGGAACAAACTGGCTCCCCACTTAAGCACCATGTTCAATAATAGCCTCGCATCAGGCTTTGTGCCCACTGAATGGTGCACCGCAACAGTTATCCCACTCCACAAAGGGGGAGCCACCACTGATCCCGGGAACTATTGGTCTATTAGTCTGACGAGCCTGGTTTGTTTGCAAGGCCATGGAATGTATCATCATGGAACTCATAAATAAAGACATTGGTAACCTCCAAACTCTGGATCCCGCCCAGTTCGGGTTTGTGAAAGGCAGATCATGCCTCCTGAACCTGATTGACTTCTTTGAGGCAGTCACCAAAGCCGTAGATGAGGGTAAGGTGGTTCACACAGCCTATCTTGTCCTCGCCAAGGCTTTCAACACCATCCTCCATTCTGGAATTATAGCTAAACTCACTAAACTAGGTATATATCCCTACATCACAAAATGGGTTGCCAACTGGCTCACTGACAGAACCCACACTGTAAAAGTTGCAGACTCCAAATCTGACCTCAAAGCAGTGACAAGTGGAGTACCAGAGGGTTCCGTCCTGGGACCTCTCCTGTTTGGTATCTACTTCTCTGAAGTACAGGCTAACACAGATGACTGCAAACTAGGAGCCATAGTCAAGTCCCCAAATGATGTGGACATCCTACAGAAGGGCCTCACTGAGACAGATGCCTGGTGTCAGAGCCATGGCCTCAAGCTCAATGCCAAAAAGTGCAGTGTCATTCCGTTTGGTAAAAACTCTGTACCCATGAACTACAACATAGGCAGCAATCTACTTAACACTGAATGTGTGATAAGAGACCTTGGAACCCAGGTGGACAGTAGTCTCTTCCTTTGATAGTCACATCGCCACACTAGTCAGAAAGTCCTTCTACATGGCACACCTCATCATAAAAGGGTTCTCATCCAGGAAAAAAAAGGTCATTGTTCCCCTCTACTTGACACTCATTAAACCCATTATAGAGTACAATGCCCCTTTTGGAATGTACCTCACAAGATATCTGCAGCAGCTGGAAAGGCCACAGAAGTACCTCACAAAGAGGATTACTGGCCTCAACAAATGCCCTACACTGACCGCCTCAAAAAACTCCAACTTTACTCCGTAACATATTGCCTACTCTGACATGATCTCTGCCTAACATATAAAGCTATGTCAAACCCAGAGCTGTTGGACATGCTACACCTAAAGAAATCCCAATCCTGCCGAGCTACATGCTCTAGGGATCTAAACCTTGTCACCACAATAAACAGGACATGCTGGAGGGATAGATTCCTGTCCCAGAGACTTCCCATACTCTGGAAAAGGCTACCCATCTATGTCAAGCAAAGTTCTTAATTAGCACTCTTCAAGAAAAATCTTGATGAGTGGATGGGAAATAGGAAATACATCCCAGGATCACTTCTGTGTCTCTGCTCGACAGTGGCACAGGAAAATAACTTGCTTGGGTGGCGTAAACCAGGGAACCTTGTTGGCTAGACATATGTAGGCCCTTGAGCTGATAGCCTAGTACCTACCTATGAACCTATGATGAGAGAGAAGAGAAACCTGCATATGTTGAAGTGTTATGTTCCAGATGGAGCTACGTATATGTAAGTTAACTGGTGTGGGTGTTGTGATTGTTAGAATGTGAAAAGCAGAAACCTGATCTCACCGCAATGAAGTTAAAGTACTGAGCGGTTGCTATTTAACAAACTTTACAAATCCACAATTCAAAAAAATTATCGGCAGCCGTAGCAAAAGTAAAACTCTTCTTTATTGTGATGAATATAATTGAAGGGTAAGCGCTTTCGCGTGGTCACAGCCACGCTTCATCAGACAAATAAAAATTCTACAATGCAGTCCTTATATACAACATAAATTATATAGATTAGAACCAAGCCCTATATAATTAGGTACCTCATTAACCATTTTAAGCAAAAATGCATAGCTTCCAAAATCAAATGACAAACTATCAGAAGTGATGCTTTAATGTTGAATACAGATTCTAAAATAGTAAATTTTTTGAGCATAACTCATGTTGCAGTTTGTAAGTTATAAGTGTAAATATATGTATGTATAATGAATTAAATAAATTAAATAGACAAACAATCATAAAACTTAATATAGTTCATCTAAAACTCTGTACTAAGGTAAAATGGATAAGAACAATGCGAACACTGCATAACTGAAGTTGACAGATATAGCTCTAAAAAGGCTTGTATGCGGTTGCCAATGCATCTAAACAAACGCTTAAACACTTAGAAAACTTGGTGTAGTTCAACAACTAATCCATGTTTAGACAAAAGGCAAAAGGGACCTTGCGCATCAAAATGCTAACAAAAATAATGCTGGTTGAGCATTTATGCGAATTACCATCGTAACCAGAGCTTACATACATTAAACACCAATTATTTAAGATATATAATAGATTGTAAAACAAACTGTCATGGAACTTGCTGTGAGTCAACTATTACTTTGTGTTTAGATAAAATAAATGGAAACAATGAGAACGCTGCGTAACTGAAAGCTGACAGTTGACAGGTATAACCCTAGAAGGACTTGTTTACGGTTGACAATGCAACTAAACAGACAAGTAAACGTTTAAAAACTTAGTGCAGTTCAACAGTTAGTCCATGTTTAGAAAAAAGGGGGCAAAAGTACAATGAAAAAGGACAATAATAAAAAAGAGAGACAATAAAAACTTTAAGCATCGAAATGCTGATAGATATAACACTGAGTGAGCGTTTATATGGTTACCGTTGTAACCAAAACTTATATTCATTTAACATAGATTATTTAGAGTAAATTGTTTAAAAATATTTAAAAATGTACACCAGATTACTACAAAGCATTTCTAAAAATATTTATAATTAAAGCACCTTTATAAGTGCATAGTTGATGTGAGTTCTATCGATGTCTTTTTAAAAACAAATAAAATCATTTAAAAAATTTTTATACACACTTGATTAGGTCTTGCTATAAAAATATGTTGTTGAAACATCAAAGGATCTAACTCGGGGCTCAGACCAAGTGACATATAACTATTAAAGTATATCTCAGACCAAATAGAGCCCGAAGCAGAGTCTAATGAAATGTGTTAATAACTTGGAGCATGAACGTACCCTGTGGTGCACAGATAACAATAAGGTTGAAAAATATATGGCAATACTAAAAAGTGCTAAGAAATGAGACCATACAATTAAAAGTACGTAGATAAATAAGTAAATCTTGAATAAAACTAGTTATGGTTAAAGTTTATATACCATAATATTGTCTTTGCCTTAGAGCTAATAGACAAGATCTATTTAGGTAAAGATAGTATGGTTTAATTTAATGTAACATAGATCCAGGAACATAACTATATGTTAATACATGTAGGTAATTTAATTTAAAGTAACAAAGATCCAGGAATATAACTATATGTTGAAAAATATATACAGGTAATTTGATATAAACTTGATTAAATTTGATTAAATATAGACTTGATTAAATATATTAATTGCCTATAAGATACAAAACTTATGAGTTATAAAAAACATATATATAAATATAAAGATGTGGAATGACATGTAAAAAGTACCTAGTTATAAACCAATATTATTATAAAATTATTATAAAATTATAAAAATATATTAGGTTATTTAACTTATATCATATTTTTAAAAGTATTTATTAATGGTAAGAATCTTGCAACTAAAAATGTATATATGTAATGATTGTACAATAATATTAGCGTTTCCTATTGTTTAAAATAGGTTTAATGGAAACTGAGGTATTCAGTCCTGGGTAACTATGAGCATTAAATTTTATTTGTTAGAATGTACTGGTGATTAAAGTATTTAATCGGGAATTGGGAGGTGTTGGCTTTATTTGTAAAAGTTTTTTTTTAGCAAAAGGCATTTTGGCAGTAGGTGTTGTTTGTATTAGAAACTAGGTGGGGGTGTAGTAGTGCATATAGCAGTAGAATGTATGTGGGTGGTTGGATGTGATTGGGTGTGTGGATATAGGGGACTGTCTAGGTAAGTATAAATCCAAGTATATGGGGGGGGGTGGGTAGACGAACGGAGCGGGTTGAACCCAGTTCCCGCAAGCTGCCGATTGTAAAAAACAATCAGTGGGACCAGGTCAGTATCTGTGTCCAACTTGCAGGAAGAGGTTATTTAGCCACTTTGAACTAGCAGCTAATGTATAGGGGACCAGAGGACTACCCGATGGGAAATTAAATGCAATGACCATTGCCGGTCTGTAGCTCTGTCTTATATAGCAGATTAAATATCTATCTTTTGCAAACTATTTAATTTTGTACATGAACTGTTGTCTAGTTATTCTATAGATTAATCCAGATTGATGGCTACTCTAAGTCAAATCTGGAATGGACAGATGGTTTAGGCAGTGGGGGAGCGAAGGGGGTATTATGAGACTATGTTGTTTACGCTAGTTATACATGCCCTGGACATGCTTTATTAAGACAAAAAGTGCAGATTCCAACTGTTATTTAGAGTAAACATGGAGGGCTGCAATACATACAATGCCTGTGGCCATGTAATATAGTTTCTGGTTCTTAGGGGCAGATGTTATCACCAGTCTAATGGGCTTACTGACTGAAAAAGAGTTGAGGTCAGGTAAAGAACTTTCCTGGACTGTTATTTATGGTGAGTACACTGTACCAAGGACAAAAGAGGGTGGCTGTGAAGACTATTCTCAGCCAAAGCTGTTTGAGTTGGTATGCAGAGAAGGATGGGTTTCCTTTTCTAGATTAACTCAAGTGTGTACATTTCTTTTTACATTCAGGACCTGTATATTCTACCTTCTCCTGAAGTTTGTAGCTTTTTGGTACTTGACTATTCTTAGTCAAAGCTGTTTCAGTGGGTATGTTTGGCCTCCTAACACTGGCTTTATCTACTACATTTACACTATAGGAGCTTATCAATCTAATTTCATTCTCAAGCATTATTTTTTTCTCTGTCTGTCCTCTCATCTCTTGTCCTAGATAAAGGTCTGTGTCTGCCCCCTGATATCAAGCAACCACACCTCTCCCTCTTAATATGTGTTGTCTTCAATTGTGAAATCAGTCTCTCTAAGCAAGCTGAAAGAAAGGATTTCTGCACTGAGGATTAGAAAGTTTTTCAGCCTACATGAAAAGTCCAGTATGTTATTGTTAAACAATTGCTACAAATATTCTTAAGCCCTCTAAAATAATTTTATTGGCATTTGACCTATTGCTTTCCTGGCAACTATATGTATGCATACATGACTTGGGGTGTAGTCAGCAGCAACCACTAAACTCTGATGAAAGTTTAAGAGTGCCTATTTGAAACATTATCTGCCTGTTAGTTAACCTCCTGTTAATAGTGCATCAGTCTCCAACACTGATTCTCTAGTTTTTCTTGTTATGCACCTATAATATAAAACCACCATTAATAAAAGTTAAACTGAATAAAAATGATTTTCTGCAGTCAGGAAAACTCAGATTCTTTTGGCTGAACTACAGTATCGTCAGGTATAACCCACACTGTTTAGTTAACTTACCCTATCCCCATATCCCACACACTCTGACCACCTCAAAGTTTATTTCTCACATTAATCCTACCCTCACAAACACATTACCAATCCATAATGTCCTCCCCTAAAACCTACTTGCCCAATAACAAGCTCTTACATCACTAAATTACTATAAACTGACACATACTTTTAACCACCTATAAAACTCTACTACCATTCGACAACAACTTCTTCCACCAAAACCTAACCAACCAATAATATCCTCTTACATCTCCTTATTACTATAACTGACAATGCTTTTTTTCTACTCTTCACCATCTAAAGATGCTCTCCTTTAAAACATCACAAAACCTAAACTCACCACTCCCCAGCATGATGCAATGTCTCACTCTAACCTCCCCTCATACACATGTTATTAACCTTCTATACAACTTACCAAACACAACTCCCTGACTACTTCACCTGTTACCAAAAGACACACGATTACAATGTAACCCCTTCATCCATTCTGTTCCAGATAGGTCCCCACTAATATAAAATCACTATATTAACCTTATTAAACTTATACTCCAAAAAAGGTTCAAAGCTACCCTCACCACAGAAACAAAAACAACACATTCATATAAGTGTATTACTGCATTTATTGCTAGCAGGTGACTTTCACCCCAGCCCTGGACCGTTTCAGGCACCAAGTTATGCCACAAATAATAAATCAACCCTAACCAAAAACTTAAACTCCTCTCCCAACAAAATAAGAAATAGCAACACAAAACTCTGTATATTCCATATGGACATCAGAAGCACTACTAACAAAATTCCAGAACTACATGCATGGATAAAATATCACTCCCTTGATATATTAGCAAAAAGAGAATCTTGGCTAAAACTGAATATCAGTAACACAGAAATACTCTGCTGCCCCTCAACTGTATCATCCTTAGAGTAGATAGATTAAACAAAAAAGCTGGAGGACTGGCAATAATGTAGCACAGAAGCATAAAACTGTCATCATTCACATTTCCCATATGCTCCTTCCTCAATGCCAAAACTACTTCTAGGTAACCTAAAGCTAAACTTACACAAAACAATGTGTAGTGACATTTTATATCCCCCATAGAGTCAATAGCAGCATATTAGAGGACATCTCATCCTGGCTAGTTGATAAAGTACACACAGAGACAATTATACTGGATGATGTTAACATCAACTGGTCAAGGATTCACTTCATAACACTGAAAGCTCAAAACACTGAAACCAAAACACTGAAACTTCAAAATCTTGAAAACTCAAAACACTGAAACTTATAACACTGAAAACACATATCATGCATATACAGAGTTTAAACAACATAAATCATAGCACGTTCAACCAAGTGTAAGCAGGGGGGCAAGCCCCCATGCACCCCCCATGTGGGGGGCTGTGCTCCCCATACTCCATGCTACTTATATATATATATCAACTCCAAGATTGCACTTCACTACACTAAGTGCAATCTTGGAGTTGATGTATTTAAGTAGCAGGGGGTGTTTGGGGCACAACCGTTCACATGGGGGGTGCAGGGGGGCTTGCTCCTCTGCTTATACTTGGTGGAAAGTGCTATGATTTATGTTGTTTAAACTCAGTATATGTATGATATGTGTTTTCAGTGTTTTGAGTTTTCAGTGTTTTGAAGTTTCAGCGTTTTGTTCTTCTATATTATGAAGTTTTCTCATTTTCAGTGTTTTGAGTTTATAGTGTTATGAAGTGAATCCCTGGTCAAGTCTCACCTCTGAGATAACAACTTCTAGTCTAAACCTGTATAATTTCTCCCAACTTATCAGTAATCCTGGGAGAATCAACCTAAACAATGGGAAAACTGCCACCCAGGACTGGTCATTAACAACCCACCCTAACGATTTAGACTCCCACAGCACCTTAGCAAACACACTTCCTGAACACCTGCCCATATATGCCATAAGAGAATGCATACTTCTCCCAGGGAACAGACATATAAATCCTCTCACAACATGAACAACTTTGACCCACAGCTGTTTAACACATCACTACAATCTCACAACTAGAACATCTTAAAAGTCTTGTTGTTGTCTGTTTTAATAAGATATTCACACCCCCCCCTGCTTAGTCTTAAAAGAGTGCAAACCAAACCTGCTCCTCGGCTTAATCCTACTACCAAGAAATTAATGAGGATTAGAGGTAAAGCCTGGAAGGCCTGACTCAGTAGTATCTCAAAAAACAACTTCAGTGATATAAGTACTTATGAAATAAAGCCAAATACCAGATCAAATCTGGCAAGAAACTTTATTACTCCAACTTGCAGAATAGATGCAACAAAAATTTTAGACAATTCAGGGAAACCATGTCTAAAATATTATATTAAGGATTGAATGGAAAACAAAGACTGACCCCCCCCCCCCCACCCACTGCATCCTGGAAGAAACAGCTAACACTTTCAATGATCACTTTATCTCTAGCATCACTAAGCTACTTCACAATGAAACTCAAAACACATCAACCTCCTCTAATACACTGTTGAAAGACAAGAAATGCAGGACAAAGCACCTCAAACACCAACAAACTCTTCAGCTATTCAGCTCTTTAATTAAAATTGATAAAAGATGGACAACAGTACCACACTGTTAAGCGCTTTTCGTCTGGTTCTATGACCAGACTTCTTCAGACAAAACCCTCTAATAAACTGACCACATTTCACTCAGTCTCCCCTCCCATTTCCATTAATATTCATTCTTTTTCCTTTCAAAAAGTATCTATCATAGCAATCAAGAAATATCTCACATTAAACCAAGTATACCTGCTCCAGATAGGATTCCTGGCAATTTCTTAAAAATAGCAGCCAGCTCAATTTCCATTCCAGTATCCATTCTGATAAACAGGTTTATTCAGGAATTGCATGTCCCAACCTTATAGAAAAAAAAAATCTCACATCATCCCATTTTACAGCGAAGGTATCTCCAATGATATATCCAACTTCAGACCCCTTGTCATTCTTTCCCCTCTTTTAAAAATCCTTGAAAAATGCATTCATAATTAATTAATGACTCATTTACAGACTAACAACCTCCTTACCCCCCCCCCACATGACATGGTTTCAGACCTGGTCATACCACTACCATAACTCTCTTAAACTTCACCAGTGATATTAACCTAACCAGAGACAAAGTCCAACTAGTCCTGTCATGTTTCTGGATCTGTTCAAAGTCTTCTGTACCATTTCCCATAGCCTTCATCAAAACCAACTCTCTTCACTTGGCCTATCAACCACTTCTTCTTATTGGTTCTCCAGCTATCTTTCCAATAGATTCCAGTCTGTTAAATGGATTAATTCTAAACTCACCCTTCCTTTGTGTAAAAACAGGTGTCCCTTAAGGTCCTGCACTAAAGTCACTGCTTTTCAACATATTTACCAACAACCTACACACCGACAAATGTCACGCATCCCTCATTTAATATGCTAATGACTCCACATTGATCTGTTCTGCTGTTAATTTAATTAATTACAGCACCTCACCCAAGAGTCACTTTCATCAGTTGAAAGCTGTCTCAGTAACTCCCAACTAATACTCAATCCAAAAAAGCTGTTGCTATTTCTTACAAAAGCCCTTACACACCTCAAACAAAATTTGTCAACAGTAGCAACTGATAACACCCCACATACCAACCAACTAGGCATAATGAATAATAACTTGAAAGTGGAATTGCATGTACAAGAGACTATAAAAAATAAATAAATAGCAAAAATTAGTGGCACGCTGTAGAACGAAATACGGATTCATCCAGGAAATGCCCTAATTCTACACTCCTTCTCCATACTTTACTACATGGTTCCTCAGTACTGCTTAACCTTCAAGCTTCTACCCAAAATAAACTAACTCAAGGTCACAATAAACTATCAAAATATGACACTGACTCATCAAATAGAACCTATCATTACTTAGCCCTAATAACTTGATTGTCTTGAATTACCCAAGCAGCTCACTTACACATAGCTACTCTTAGTCCTCAAACTAATATACAAACCAGCACAATGCAAAGCCCTGCTAGGCTTATTGAACATTTAAACCCCTGCTAGGCCACTTCGATCTGGAAACAAAATGCTCTTCATCATATACACAACATACCTATCAGCCGGAACCTCTCTCCATTTCAACTATGTAGCCCACTCCTGGAATTGTATCCTGTCATCCCTTAAACATAAATATCTTTAAACATTAAAAATCTTTCCACTTTCAAGACCAATCTAACAAATATCTACCTCATACCTGGAACTACACATATATAACATTCAAAACAGATGCATGACCCCCTACTCACTATTACTAAGCCTTTCTCACTCTAAATTCACTAACACCTCCATATCTTAGCAGGCAGTAATAGCCTAATATCAAAGACATTCTCAATTCTATGATATAGCGCAACTAATGCATGCTCTTCTACCTCTTCAGTCAAAACTTATTACTATTTACTTTCCTCTCTCATGTCCTTCCATAAAATTATTATTTCCCTGATAATAGTCAGCTCTCTCTCTCTCTCTCTCTCCATGTCCTTAATTTTTCCCTCATGCTCATTACTCCTTCTCACCTCATTGATTTAAGAATTTATCCCTATATTCTATAGTGTATAGGCTTGTGAGAGGTGACCTAATTTCGGTCTACAAATGTCTAAAGGATGTTTTTTTTTTGTCAGTTATATGTTGGGAATTGATTTTATTAACCATGGAGTCCTGACAAGAAACAATGGTCATTTGGTCAAATGTGCTTGTGTTAATTTAAGAAATTTACTTTTTTCAAGCTAGAGTTGGTAGAATGTGGAATTTTTTATCAATTAGATGCTCTGATGAGCTGAAGATTTTTAAGTCAAAGTTGAATACTTGGCTTGAAGATTTGAACTACTCCACAGGGTCCATAATTAAGTAAAATGTTAAATGGCCTAGATAGGCTCTGAGTTTGGATATAAACTCATTCAATCCTTTTCATCTCCTGAGAGTAATTCACACACTTTTAACGATATCCTACCCTGGATCTCAGAAAACATTTTCTGCAAAGTTATCGTAGTTGGTGACCTAAATATCAACATAATAAATTCATCACATGCTTCTCCAGTGCACTTACAGCACCTCTATAAATGTACCCAGTTGGTAAATGTACCAACCAGATTTAACAAGACCACAAACACCTTCACACCATAGACTGAATTTTTGTATCCAGTCTAGACAAAGTCCAAGAAGCAGGTACTCTCCCTAATACCCTAAGTTATTACCACCACAAATATGGCATTAGAAAATGCTTCAAACTATTATCCTGAATCTTTCATATCTGCCTTACAGAAATGTTACTGGCACCCACTCAAGTACCTAACTTTAGACATAGCATTTGAAATCTTGATATCTTCATGACCATTCTGAATGCACAATCCCCACTTAGAAGAAAAAGAACAAAGTTTCATTCAGCAAAAAAAAAAAAGATGTTACACATCGTGTCAGACCAACAAAACCCTTCCAACTATCTCAGCAGATATCTTTGGAATAAAGTTGAAACCCTAGTAAAAAGGTCATAAAATGACCAATTTAGTCTACAGAATAAGCAGCAAAGAAACCCAAAATGTTTCTGGGCATCTATTAAAAATCCCTGAAACAGGAAATCTTTCCCAGTCCAACACAATGTCGTAGAAGAGAGACATGAAAGTAAGTCACTTTAAATTCCCAATTCATTAATGCAGATAAATTACTGGTCAAAAACTTAACAACAAACACCAACACCTATTGGCAATAACCTACAAATTATCCAGCTGTAATACTAAAACTACTCCCACAACAACAGCTAAATAATTGCTGCAGAGACTAAAACACAAGAATACATTAAGATATCAGTCAAGGCACTAGCCTATCCAGTCTCCGTACTAATTAATAGATTTCTGCATCTACACAATCCTATGTCCCTAAAATAGGGAAACAAAATGTTATCATATCCATATATAAGGGTGGTACCTTAACTAAATTCAGTAATTTAGCTATTCTTCCTCTGATATCAAAACATTGGCACAATGTGTCCTCTCTGAGCTACTTAAATTACTCCTTGAAAATAATCAACTGGCCCACAGCACAACACAGCTTCTGACTAATCCATAGTTCAAGAACTGCTTTAGTCTCCTTTTTAACACTGTTAAAACATGATAATGATCAACCAGTCTCAGCAACTTTCCCAGACCTTTGAAAGCATTTTGAACATGTTTTCATCCCCCTACTGTGCAAATCCTGAAGTAATTTCACCTGTCCAGTGAGAACACTCTGTGATTTAAAAGCTGCACTGGTGACAGAAGCCAGTGCATCAAATGGCAAACTGAATATACAACTTTCCCCCCTGTTAACATAGGTGTTCCTCATGGATCTATATGTGGGCCTTTACTATTTAATATATTCATTAATGAATTAAACTCTGCATCAGACCTCTCTACCATCATTTGTACACTCTTTTCCTCAGCTCTTTCCTTAAATGGACTTTACCCCATCACTCAAGCTTTATATTTTTTTATTTAGCATTAGTTGCAAAAGTCTAATCTAATAGTCAGTACTAAAAAGATTAAGGTTATGACCTTTCTGCCCCAAAACTCATGCCCTAAATCAACTAATTTTGCTCAGAGAAGCTAATGCCAAACGTAGTCTCAGATGCCAAGTTACTTGGTATCACCATTGACAATAATCCTTGGTTTGACATATGATTCAGGAACACTACCAAAATGAAAGCAAATAAAAAATAGGGATCCTCTACAAAACTAAGTTTATCTGACTGAACATGCTAGAAAATCAGCTGCCACTACCTACACACATCCTAGTCTACTTTATGCAGCTGCAATGTTCAACAATATACACTCCAGTCAGCTGCACAGACTGGAGGAATGCTATCAAAAAATATTGAGATTTGTTATTGATCTTCTCAGCTGAGCACTCCATTGCACTACAGTCAAAAATATATTGAAGAATTTCTCAATTACTCAAATATGACCAACTAAAATTCCTGTATTGTATTCTCTGTCAGCACTCAAAATGCCCAGTGTAAGCACCACTATTCTGATTATACTCCATACAGAAAGCTACACTTCCAAGACAAATTCTTGACTATCAACACAAGTCCCACAATCACATGGAACTGTATTCTACTCCTGTAATGTGGCCAAAATCTGAAACCTCACTCCTTTTGCCCTAAAGAAAATTGAGAGTCTGCTACTTTTAAAAGTGCCTGTGTATTCACCTTCTGACAAGGTGTCTATGCCACTGTTCTTCCTCACCTTGCTAGTATTTTCTATAACAATGACCTTCAACCACATTTTTATGAAACTTTAATATTATAAGACTCTCTCCCTAAACGCAACATAGAACCCAGTTTGCATATATTGTATATACTGTGAATATCCTATTCAGTCTTTGTATAATATTAATACAAATGGATAATTTGCCACCTCTGTGTAGTTTAGTTAGTTTTGCTGTTGAGAACATTTTCATATCCAGGTGCTGTATTCCATAGAAACTGACCACTTCTATGTTGATGTCTGTTGTAATTTTCTTTTGAAATGTGTATTACTGTGTATTTTAAAATGTTTTATGGATTGTCTGTGACTATTTGGTTGTAAATTGTTTAAGAGCTTTTTACTCTGGTCACACTTGAAAAGGGGTCTTGCAAGTTCCATGTCTGACATTAATAAATGCAAACAAATACATAAATAAATGTAGGCATGTGCCTGAAATATCTCAATCAGATGATACTATAAAACTGACAGCCAGTATAGAGAATTAAGGCTCTGAGCTATTATTGAGATGATTCCTGTTGTCAGAAGTACAGGGCTTGATCTCTCCCACCTCCATTTCTCTATTTTCTGATTCTAAGCAAGAAACTTGGTCAGTCTTCCCATGTCACCCCTGAAAAGGAACACTTGAATGCAATGGGCTTAACCTGGTTAACACACACACACACACACACACATATATATATATATATACATATATATGTATTAGAACAACTTATTAGGGCTTCACAACTCATAGTCGCTGCCATCCTTAGGACTGTGGCTCAGGAAGCCCATCACTGTTAGGGGAATATGATTGCAGATATGCTTAACATCAAGAAGGAGTAATCCAAATTATGCATGGGTTCACTTGTTCTCCACAAGTTTGGACACAAATCACTAATTAAATAATATTCCTGTTCACATTTATGCAAGTCCCAGCCAATCATTCTTTTGATTATTACTTCCAAAAAATCCTAGATATGGCTTCCTGACAAGTTACAAGGAATGCTCCCAAATGTGAACCACATTCAGAACTAAATCTCAAATGAAAAGCTTTTTTTTTTTTTTTTTTATTATGGGGATGGATTAAAGTTAAAATGATGTCCATCTACTGAGGTACTTAGAAATGAAAGCAATGTCTAATGCAAGTTATAAGAATCAAAGTAAAGTTGAAGTACCTAAGGATGAGACGAGAAAGAATAAACATTGGCATCCTCTGAATTTGTGAATTAAATGGACTGGAATGGATCATTTTACATCAGACAATCATTAGAACTTTTAGAACTTTTACTTTGGTCAAGAATCCTAAAGAAAAATTGGAGTAGCTTTCATAGTTAAAAAACATACAGTGAAAACAGTGCTTGGTTACAGCCCCCCCCCCACCCCAACACACACACACACTCAAAAAATGATAGTATGATCTCAGACTACAAGGTAAGAGAATTAGCATTACAGTGTTTCTAAGCTCTAACTTCAGATGTGAAAAGGAGAGTTATGGCCAGTTTTACAGGGAGTTGCAATAACTTTTGGAAATCATACCAATAAAAGATTTTACCAACATCTTAGATGATTAAAATGATGAAGTCAAAGTCCATCTGGAATAAGGTATAGGTAGGTCCTTGCAGTACAAAATTAAGCAGGACATAAATTAGTAGAATTCTTTGAAGAAAATTCACTGCTCATGGCAAATACTTTCTTTCAGCAGCCCATGAGATGAGTTTAAACATGGCTATCATCATATGGTAAGTACCAAGATCAGATTCACTCTATACATTTCAGTCAAAAATTAAAGAGGTCTATACAGTCAGTAAAAATAAGACCTGATGCTGATTGTGGCTCTGATCATTAGATCGTTATTGCAAAGTTTAGAATTAAACTAAGGCAGTCAAGTAAATCATACAGGCCAAAAAATACAAGTTCAACTATAATACAAGTGAATATGCAATGTGGATGAAAAATATATTAAAGGGATTTGATCTGGTTGATACAGTACCCAAAGACATATGGGCAGAAGTACATGTTACTGTCCGGGAGGTGGTATCAAAAATATTCCAGACAAAAAGAAGATTAAGTAAATAAAATGGTTGTGGAGTGTTTAGAAGTGGCTGATTAAAGGAGAGCAAAAGGCAATGGAGAGAAAACAATTTGTTAAATTGAATGCAAAGTTTTGAAAAAAATAGCAAGGAGACATAAGTAGGCATATTTAAATAAGTAGTGCAAAGAACTAGGAGAAAATAAAAATGGAAAGACAAAAAAAAAATCTGTTCAAGATGATCCAATATATTAAACTTGCATGTAAAATGGCATGATAAAAGACAAAAATGAGAGACACCAAGGAAAAGCAGGTTATATTAAGATTTCGGCCACCTAACCCAGAAAGAAGCACTAAAGGCGGAGACGTGTCCATATTCATTAAGGATATCCACACCTCCAGGCTAGTTGCACAGCATAATGCATCCGAGATTATCCAAGTGCAACTAACTCTGGGCAAGACCGCAATCCAAATTGTAGCTTGCTACAGACCCCCCCACCATGCCCCAGGATTCACACTCCTCATTTCTTGATACACTGGAAAGTATTAGGGTACAACCCAACACCCTAATAATGGGCGATTTCAACTACCCCACCATTAACTGGGAAAACTACTCATGTACCAACTCTTTTGCTCAACGATTTCTAGAATTCATAAATTCCAACGCCTTGGATCAACTTATTCACACCCCCACCAGAGGCAGCAATATCCTAGACCTGGTCATTACCAACATTGGAAACCGGTGTTCCACACCAGAGGTCAATTCCTCGTTGGTCAGATCTGACCACAAGATAATCAGCCTAGACATCCACATCCCACCCCCACCCCCAATTAGGGAAACCATCGTAAAAAACTTCTCCAAAGCCAACTTCACACTTCTTAAGACAGAAGTGGCAAACTTCACGACACCCATGCAGACGGACAATAGAGGTATGACTGCCGAATCCTACACAAATGCACTTTATAAGCACTTACACGAGTGCATGGATCATGCTATCCCTAATACAAGATGTTATCCTCCAAAAAAGGAAGCCATTCTGGTGGTCCTCTGCAATAAACAAACTCTACAACAGAAGAAAGAAACTGTTGCAAAAAAGAGTAAAATCCCATGACTGGAACAACTCCCTGGTCAACCTCAGTAAGAAGCTGAGATCCCTCATAAAATCCTCCAAAGCTATTTACGAAAACAAAATTGCCATTGACTCTAAAGACAACCACAAAACCTTCTATAGCTATGTCAAGAATCTAAATGGGAACACTCAGATCTGCTCTGAGTTACAGCACAATTGCACTAAATATACAGAACCAACTGATATTGACAACATCCTAGCAGATAGGTTCAGTGCTAACTTTACCCCCCTCTCACCCCCTAGAGGGCCCATCTCTATACCGGAAGAATGCAAAGTTCCTATAATCATGGCTGCACAGGTAAAAAACACACTCTCCAAAGCCAAGAACACAGCATCCATGGGACCTGACAATATCCCAGGCTGCGTTCTACATGAACTACAGAATGAACTGGCACCCTACCTAAATACCATGTTCAATCATAGCCTCACCTCAGGCTTTGTACCCACTGAATGGCGCACCACAACGGTTATCCCACTCCACAAAGGGTGAGCCACGACGGACCCCAGGAACTACCACCCCATTAGCCTGACAAGCCTGGTCTACAAGGCCATGGAACGTATCATCGTGGAACTCATAAACAAAGACATTGGTAATCTCCAAACTCTGGACCCTACCCAGTTTGGATTTGTAAAAGGCATATCATGTCTCTTAAACCTGATTGACTTCTTTGAAGCAGTCACCAAAGCCATAGATGAGGGTAAAATGGTTCACACAGCTTATTTAGATCTCACCAAGGCTTTCGACACCATCCCCCACTCTGGAATTATAGATAAGCTCACTAAACTAGGCATAAATCCCTATGTCACAAGATGGGTTGCCAACTGGCTCATGGACAGAACCCACACTGTGAAAGTAGTGGATTCCAAATCTGACATCAGACCAGTGACAAGTGGAGTACCACAGGGTTCAGTCCTGGGTCCTCTCCTGTTTGGTATCTACTTCTCTGAGGTGCAGGCCAATGTGGAAGGTCTTTGGCTAACAAAGTTTGCAGATGACTGCAAACTAGGAGCCATAATCGAAACTCCTAACGATGTGGACAAACTACAAAAGGGCCTCACTGAGACAGATACCTGGTGTCAAAGCCATGGCCTGAAGCTCAATGCCAAAAAGTGTATTGTCATCCCCTTTGGTAAAAACTCTGTACCCATGAACTACCACATAGCTGGTAGTCTACTTAATGCCAAAAATGTGATAACAGACCTTGGGACACAGGTGGACAGCAGTCTCTACTTTGATAATCACATCGCCACAGTGGTCAGGAAATCCTTCTACGTGGCTCATCTCATCACAAAAGGATTCTCATCCAGAAAAAAAGAGGTCACTGTTCCCCTCTGCTCATCACTCATTAGACCCATTATAGAGTACAATGCCCCTTTTGGTATGTACCTCACAAGACATCTACAACAACTGGAAAGACCACAGAAATACCTCACAAAGAGGATTACTGGCCTTAAACATATGCCCTATGCAGACAATCTCAAAAAACTACAGCTTTACTCCATCACATATCACCTACTCAGGGGTGATCTCTGCCTAACATACAAAGCTATGTCAAACCCAGAGCTGTTGGACATGCTCCACTTAAAGAAATCCCAATCCCTCCGAGCTACACGCACTAGGGACCTAAACCTTGTCATCTCAATAAACAGAACATGCTGGAGGGATAGATTCCTGTCCCAGAGACTTCCCATACTCTGGAACAGATTACCTATCTATGTCAAACAGAGCTCCTCATTAGCACTCTTCAAGAAAAATCTTGATGATTGGATGGGAAATAGGAAATTCACCCCAGGGATCACTTCTGTGGCTCTGCTCGACAGGGGCACAGGAAAATAATTCTCTTGGGTGGCGAAAGCCAGGGTACATTTTTTGGTGAGGCTTGTATGGGCCCTAGGGCCAATAGCCTAGTACCTACCTATGAACCTATGAACCTATGAAGAGATTTCAGAAACATACAAAAGAAGGTTGTAAGAAGGACCTTAACATCACGGATACATATGCTGGTATTTTCTTTGATCTAGCACAAGACATCCTGGAGACTTGACGTTAAACAGACCCTAGAAAGTCTTTGCTAATACCAAGGCCACAACAGGTCATGGGATTCCAGTTGAATTCTTAAAATCCTCTAGAATGATAATGTTACAGTGCTGTTTGCTATATGGCAGTAAACTGGGAAAAGAGCAGGGGTCATATACTGGAAAAAGTCAAGTTATACAGCTGCACTTGTTCTACAAGCTAGCAAGATAATGCATAAGATCCTGTAATCTAAATTCCAGCAATACATAGACTGAGAACTGCTAGATGTGCATGCTGGTTTTAGAATGGAGAGAAGCATCAGAATTCAAATTGCCAGCACTCACTAGTTAATTGAGAAAGCACAGGAGTTCCAGAAAAAAATATTTATGTATGCTTTACTGACTATTCTAAAGCCTTTAGCTGCATGGACCAAAAAGAACTATGGCAAGTTCTTAGAGAAACATGACTATCAAGCCATCTGATTTGCCTTTTGAGGAATCATTCTGCAGCATAAGAAGTAACAATTAAAACAGAATATGTAATAATTGACTGGTTCAACAATGGGAAAGCAGTACAATAAGGCTGTATATTGTTACCCTATTTATTCAGTTTGCACAATGAATATATCATACAGAATGCCAGAACAAATCAGATACTAGATCAAAATTGAAAAACATTAACAACCTCTGATTTGCAAATGATACCACTCTAATGGTTGAAGGTGAAAGAACAACATGTAAAACTCGATTTGTTGCTCAACATCAATTAACTAAAATTATGTCATGTAGTCCTATAAATTATTTGCATATATTTGGGGAAGAAGTTGGGACTGTGACAGATTTTACTTCCCTTGGCTCAAAAATGTATGCAGACGGCGATCTCAGTCATGAGTTAAGACACATACTTTTTGGAAGGTCCACATAGTCAAAGTTATAGTTTATCCAACTGTAATGAATGCATGTGAGAGCTGGATTATAAGTAAGGCTATTGGTGATTTTTGAACTGTGGTGTTGAAGAAAACATTTGAAGGTTCTGTGGACTGCAAAAACATTGGTTCAATCAATAATTAAGAAAATAAATTCAGACTGTTCATTGGAAGGCTTAATAATAAAACTAAAACCCAAACACTCTGTCCACATAATGCAAATGTCTATAACTATTTGGATGCAAAGACAGTATTCACTAGTGAAGGCACTGATGCTGGCAAAACTGAAAGCGAAAGAAGGGGAAAGCAGAGGCTAAGGTAGAAAGATGGGATTACTTAAGTAATACATATAAATTTAAAGAAACTAAAGCAGTTCTTAATAGAAAAAACTTTCATGCTGAAGTCCTAGAGGTCTTGGCTTTATTGGTATAAATGTACATATAAAATGTAAAAAGTAAAAAGTTTTGAGCATTCAGAAGCCATATAGCTGAAATACTGGTATGTCCATAAGGGGTCATTTGCATATATCCCATGGGTCTCGACTATAAGATGTTTAAGGTATCACACAATCAGAAAACATATTAAAGTTCTTCATGATTATTTAATTAATGATATGAATGGTATATGTAGCTATCCTAGTGGTTTACAGGTTAATGTCATGTTCCTAGGACTTGTCTTCTCACATATAATGGAAAATGGGCTATTGTAAGCAAATATGTTGTTGACTGCAAACTAGATAACATAATTACTTCAATGAAAAATATGAAAATTCTTAAAGTTGGGATACAAAACATATACACTTTATGACACAGAAGGACCTTAGTCAGTAAATGTATAATCATAGGAGTTAGTAAAATGATGAAAATTATGAGAAGAATGTAAAAGGTCAGCTCTTAACAATGATACCATCATTAAAGAACTAGTGAGAATGACAGGTAACAATTTAAACATTCACCAGTATGTGCAGTATGCATCTGCCAGAACCAAAATGTGTAGTTACTTCATGGAATCCATTATACCATGATATAATTCCTTTTTCTGACTAGTCCTTGAAAATATCTCTGCATTTTTCAGCCTTTGAACATGCTGCATGAAACAAAGTGAAAACTATCATTCATTAATTAAAAATAATATATGAAATCATAGGAGATGTCATTATATGTTGTCAGCTGAATGATGACATTACTTTGGTGTTGTGATAAAAGCCTCTGCCTAACATATCTGCACATTAAAGCAGTCCACAGAATAATCTCCACAGCCTCTTTGGCAATGTGGGACTCTATAGAAGTTAAGTAACCAGGCAGTGACTGAAATGTGATAGTATGGCTCAGTTCTCTATGTATATATAACATATTATTGCAATATTATTATTTATAGACTACCTCTGCCCATTGTATATGCCAATATCCAGTGTTCTTCTATTTCAAGGTCTATACTTAGAACACACCACTGGGAAGCTAATACCAGATCTGGTACCTACTAAAAATAAATATTAGCAATAGAAGAATGTGATGAGTGCATTATACAGCACCTTCAGGGACTGCGAAATATTCTAGTTATATATTCAATCAACTGTTTAACATATCTGAAAAATAATATATGTATGTTTGTATATGTATATATATGTATATCTGGTGTGTGTGTGTGTGTGTGTGTGTGTGTGTGTGTGTGTGTGTGTGTGTGTGTGTGTGTGTGTGTGTGTGTGTGTGTGTGTGTGTGTGTGTGTGTGTGTGTGTGTGTGTGTGTGTGTGTGTGTGTGTGTGTGTGTGTGTGTGTGTGTGTGTGTGTGTGTGTGTGTGTGTGTGTGTGTGTGTGTGTGTGTGTGTGTGTGTGATCCCCACACCTCCTTCTAATTATAGATACCAACTCCGAAATCGCACTACAGTGTTAGAAAGGGTATATTTCCCTGATCCTCACTATATTGCAATATCCATTTACAGCTATGGACACTGTATAAATGTAGAAGCGGTATGGTATACCATAATGTACGCAAACACGGAATACTGGAAATAACAGCTTTGTGTCAACTATTTTGGTGGCACAAACTTTGGAGAAACAAACTTTCGGATATCTGGTCTTGTTTATTTGCTGTTCATCAGAGCATAATTTTAATGATGTAAATGAGACCCATATCTATATCTATATCTATATATATATATATATATATATATATATATATATATATAAAATGATATATACATATATATATATATATATATATATATAGGTCTACTTTGTTTCACTGAAAGCTCATTTCACTGAATTTCAATTCACCCTGACCAAATTGCTGAAAGCTCAAATTGCTGAAAATTCATTTCGCCGAATTCTCATTTGACTAAGTGAAATACTGGCACTGTGTAGAGTACTGTAAGGCAAGTAAAAGGTATATGCCCATTAGTAATAATGTGTATGTGTTATGCAATATTATTAAGCAAAAAGTGAAAGATATTAAGAAGTGGCAATCATCTGAAAGATATCGTAGATGAGAAACCTAGATTTACCTTCAAGCTACAGACCCTGGGAACTACCGCCCCATAAGCTTAACCAGCCTGGTCTGCAAAGCTATGGAAAAATCATTATGGAACTCATAAACAGAGACATTGGGGACCTACAGACACTTGACCCCACCCAGTTCAGCTTTGTAAAGGGCAGATCCTGCCTTTTGAACCTGGTTGACTTTTTCGAAACAGTCACTAGAGCCATTGATGAGGGCAAAGCAGTCCATACAGCCTACCTGGACTTGGCTAAGGCCTTCGACACAATACCCCAATCAGGCATCATAGATAAGCTCAACAGCTTAAATGTAAACCCTTATGTCGCTAGATGGGTTGCAAACTGGCTAAAGGACAGAACCCATAAAGTTAAAATCGTTGGAGCAATGTCAGACTCAAAGCCAGTCACAAGTGGTGTCCCACAGGGATCTGTCCTGGGACCCCTCTTGTTCGGCATTTATTTCTCAGATGTTAAAACAAACATGGGAGGGTTGTGGCTGACAAAGTTCGCAGATGACTGCAAACTAGGCGCCATAGTCGATACACCAGTGGACACATACATCCTACAAAAAGGCCTCACGGAAACAGACAACTGGTGCCGGAGTTATGGCCTTAAACTAAATGCCAAAAAATGTATAGTCATCCCCTTTGGGAAAAACAAAGTACCCACAAATTATCACATAGACAGCAACCCACTGAGTACGGAAAAAGTAACCAGAGACCTAGGGACGCAAGTCAACAGCGACCTCTCATTTGACACCCATGTTGCCAAAGTGGTTAGAAAAACATTCTACCTTGCACACCTTATCATGAAGGGATTCACATCTAGATCCAAGGATGTCATTGTACCCCTATACTCCTCCTTCATCAGACCCATGATTGAGTACAATGCCCCATTTGGTATGTACCTCACCTGGCATTTGCAACAGCTGGAGAGACCACAAAAGTACCTCACCAAGAGGATCAAGGGTATCCAACATATGTCTTATTCTGCCAGACTAAAGAAACTCCAGCTCTATTCAGTAGCATACCGGCTGCTCAGAGGTGATCTCTGCCTGACGTACAAGGCCATGTCCAATCAGAAACTGATGGACATACTCCACCTCAAAAAATCCAAATCCATCAGAACCACGAGAGCTAAAGACTTAAACCTCGGCACAAGTATGAATAGGACATGCTGGAGGGGTAGATTCATAACCCAGAGACTTCCCATGCTCTGGAACAAGATCCCAGTTCATGTTAGGCAGAGCCTCTCACTGACTCTCTTCAAGAGAAATCTTGATGAGTGGATGGGAGATCGTACGTTTACCCCAGGGGTCACATCTGTGTCACTACTAGACATGTGCACAGTAAACTAATTCTATTATATAAGGGGACCTTCACTGTGTCACTACTAGACAGAGGCACGGTATTCTAAATCTATTCTGTGCATTTTGTACCATTTTATGGGGTGGCGAAAGCCACATCACTATGGCTAGGCTTACAAATGCCCCAGGGCAGACAGCCTAGTACTAAACTATGAAACTATGAAACTGTAAGTAATATAAAAGATATGTTATGCATAGAACCTGGGCTAAAAAATAAGAAGTTTAATAGTGTTTCCTCTGCACATATGAGAACAGGGAATTTTCCCTCTAGGCATTGCAAAGCATGTTCAAATGAGAATGATTTAAACGATTTTATACATCCTATTACAAATAAAAAATATACTTTTGAGGTTTATGCAGATTGCCATACAGAGAATGTGGTTTACTTAGCATGCTGTAAATCATGTCCGAGTTTTTATGTTGGAAAAACTAACTGTAAGTTAAAAACAAGAATATTGCACCACTTGTCATCTATCAGACAGAAAGACAAACATAATGCAATATATCAGCATGTTTTTAGCTTTCCAGATCATACTTTTGTTTTTATGGTTCTACATGTTGCATAGATAAAAGGGGTGGGGGGGGCATTGTCAATGATACTGAGTATGCCGAATTAAGATGGATTATACAGTTGGCTGCTGACAACCCACTTGGGTTAAATAGGTCTGTACTTTTAAAACCAGCCTTAAAGAAAAGGGTCAAGTATAGAAAGTAACTGGTTGTTTTTAAAATTGTTTTATTATTTAAAGCTTGTAATGGTTATGTGAAGTTTGTCTTATGAAGGGTTTTTTAACCTGAATGTGCTTAGATTTTATAATAAAAGATTTTGGCCAGTTTGGACTCTTGTTTCATTTATTTTTTGATCTGTTTCCTCAGGGATAGCGCAATCTCTGAGTCAGTATTTATATATATATATATATATATATATATATATATATATATATATATATATATATATATATATATATATATATATATATATATATATATATATATATATATATATATCTGCACACACACACACACACACATATATATATATATTTACATATATATATGTACATATATATGTATATATATATTTACATATATATGTATATATATATATATATATATATATATATATATATATATATATATATATCTATATATATATATATATATATATATATATATATATATATATATATATATATATATATATATATATATATATATATCCCCAGGATTCACGAAGCCTCCGTGTAAGAGTTATAACTCTTACACGGAGGCTGCAGTAAACAGTGATGTCAGCATGCTCTGCATATTCATGAGAGCATGCTGAATCACACCTAAGTCTAACACGGTCCGTGTAAGACAGTAGGGGGCGTGTCCGTAGGCTGAGCCCTGCAAGCGGACACGCCCCCAGAAGTCTAAAAGTGCCCAAAGTAGACACCCACAACAGAGTCCATGGAAATGTGAATAAACACAACACAACACATGCCCCTACAGACCATAAACATATAAAAGAAATATAAATGAACATGTCATATTTTTTTTAAATTGTAAAGATGTTTAACCGTGAGTGCGCTCGTTTGTGCAGGCGTGCCGTAGCGCAGCTACAGTTAGCAGTCAATGGGAAAGCATATAAGAACTAAATATGCAAAATAAGCCAGGAAGCAATAGCGTAGCGGTAGAGATGCCGGCTGCAGAGCAGGCATTCATGGTTCGAGCCCCACAACACAAATTTTTTTTTTGCAAAATAAGCAGGAAACAAGTCCCTGACACATATGTACACATAAAACCAGAATATATGTAAAATGCAATGAAATATCCCATTTATATTGAATAAATGTGAGCTAAGAAATGAATATAAACTGCCAGATGTGCCCATAGCTGAGCTACAGTACAACAGAGTGAGTGTATGTGCCCGTAGATAAGCATTGGTCCAACTGGTGCAAACTGAGTGCCCGTAGCTGAGCAGTGGTTTACCATGCTAAATATATGTGCTCCTAACTGAGCTGAGTGGAATATGCATGCCGATAGCCAAATGAGGCTTAAACCAGCGTACCCCGTTTGCGCGGAGCTGCGCACCGCGCAAACGAGCTAACCGACGGGCAACGTTGAGCAAGCCGTATCAAAACTGCCTTTACACAGACACACCCCTCAACATGTCTAGACAGTCATGAAAAATAAAAAGCAGTGGCCAGGTTCGAACCCAGGATACTATACACCATAGTCAAGGTACAGAACCACTAAGCCATGACAGCAGTACCTAGAAATGCAATAATAGCTCATATATAGGAATGAATACAAACTACAGCATGACAATGCAGGTTTACTGAAGTTGATACAATTCCAAACTGGCCAATCACAGATATGTGCGGGAAAATGGACTATATAAGCCCCATAGGCGGGAATACACAGCATAAACGATTGTAGAACAGACCTGCAGGCAGAATGTCAGGTGTAGGTGAGGGTAGTCGCTTTCGAGCGCAGAGGTGGGGTGTTGAGGAGTCCAGGTACATGGCCTGGCTCCTAGTCCACAACCATGAGGCCCAACTCATGCAGGGCCAGGTCCTCTGGGGAGCGTACAGGGCTGAGGCGTGGGACCAGTTGGCTCATGAACTCACCAGTGCCACAGGAATTCCAAGGACAGGTGAGCAGGTCCGTCACCACCATGCGGACCTGAAGAGACACAAGCAGGACCAACTGAACCTTTGGATCCAGGAGGCCCGGCAATCACCCAACGCCCCACCACTGAGTAAGTAACAATTAATTATGTATGTAGAAAGTTAAACTACCTGAAATTATGGAGATGTGTATTCCAATATTACTTCATTTATATTACAGCTGCAGGTGTCCGTTCTGCGAACCGCAGAGCCTATGCCGATAGGCTGGTGCGGTTGCGCCACCAGGCAGGTCAGTAATCCACTACTAGTAACTGTAAAGATATATAAATGTATGACAGTCAGCAAAAGAGTGCAGTGTAGCCAGGAAGGAATTAAATCTGCAAGTAACAGTGTGAAAGTGTATGCAAGTATTGCCTGATTACAACAGTTCCCAGCCTGTAAGTGTAAACTAAACATGACACTGTCCAACATATATTTTGAAGTAAAACTGCCCTGCCTGTAAGAAAATAGTACACAACCTGCAGCAGCATGTAAAGTATAGCTGCAGAAGAGGATGAAATCACATGTGTGAAATATATCCCTGTGGAAATACTGAAACATGACAGAAGTGAGACTGCTGGAAAGAACTGTAATAACTGTTGTTAAAACATGTCAATAAAGCCTAGAAGTACCAGTCTGAATAGTAACATGAAAGCAAGTGAGAGAGTGTGAGAAAGTGTCAGGAATACAGCAATACAGTAGTTATAACCCCTGAATAAACCATACTGCAGTTAGGACAGAATTAAATGCATGTGAGACTCAGAACCAAACAGCAAAATCTGTTCAAAGTGTTGCTGCATGTGGAATGTGTACACCAACATCTGGATATGTTTCTCCCAGTCTGAAATACGCAGATAGGATGATTGTCTGATATACCAAACATCCACACTTGTCCACAAGTATATAAAGCACAGGTAACAGGATGATGTATCTGAACAAAGCTCGATATGAATGTGTATGAACAGCAATAAAATGTAGATTGATGTTGCAGTAACAGTTCCATCTGCAAGGTTAAGTAGTTAACATATAGGACACTGTAGTTAGAACAGTAGTGTGTATATAACTGTAGCTATTAGAAATGTACAGCATATGTATTTGTATTCAAAGGTGTTAATATTACTTTATTTACCCCACCCTCTAACCACCTATAACCCATTCCACGTGAAAATGGTATGTGCAATCACAATTACCACCCCTGGACGTCTGTCCTGTTGGGTCATATATATTTGCATGTCTGTTGATGCATCCGCCCTGTTCATACATCCACACCTGATGGCCTGTTGCCATCAATCAACCCTGCATGTTGTTGGACTGTGTATTACTGTTCAAATTATGCATGTGTTATGCACGCTGTTCAATGGTGTGAATATCTGGGTGTTTGGTTAATGGGAATACTAATGCATGCTGTTACAACTAATTGTGAATGGTATTAAATGTCACTAACCCAAACTGTCATGACATAATGCAAAACATAGAACGACAGGGAAGGCGGGTTCCAGCGGACCCACCTCTCCCACCTCAGCTGGCGAGTGCACCTGGCACTAGTGCCGAGTCCGGACCCTCCTCCGGTGGCCCTGTGCCACCTGCGGGTGGAAGCGCTGCAGGGGATGGGGCTCACCCCCCCCTCTGCAAGTGTGGCCGGAGGAGATCCACCACTCACCCTCCGTAGCGTCCGGACTGTGGTGCGTAGGGATATTCGGGACTCTGTCCTCGAGCCCCTACACCAGCTCGAGGCATGGGTGGTGCAACTAACGGGCATGCCCATTGCCCTGCCTACACAGCCCCCAGCACAGCCCCGTCCTGGGCAGTGAAGGAACAGTGGCAACTGCCTATGGGTGGGGATATCAGTTCCACTGTTGCCATCTGTGGGCTCATGGGCTCTGGATATCCAAACCTCCGTCCCCGTCAATTGTGTAACCCCCCACACGTGTCATACACCGCCCCTGTATGCGTCTTGTTTGTCTTGTCTGTTAACCTACCCAACCTACCTCCCCAGCTGTACCGACTACCTTCACCTGACATACCACTCTCACCTGAAAAAAAAAAAAAGGGCACTCTGTACCCACAAAAATTACGCCCCATACATAGCTGCCCATTCCGCACACATGTCTACTGGACATGGAACCTATCAATTCCAATTGGCTGTACAACAAGTATTATTGTTGTCCTGACACCTCTCTCAGGGGTGGAAGGTTTCAAATGTCACACCAAATTACATACATATGCACAGCTGTTGCTGCTGAAGAAATGGGCAGCTATGGGCCTTACCTACATCCCTCCTGCACATCCCAAGCTTGTTTCCCTACTGTCTTACCCTCTTTGTGACCCCTTTTTCACCACTTTCCTGTCTCCCCATTTTCTTTTCTTTCAAGGAAAATAGCGCGGGTGTGCGCAAGAGTAAGCACGTTTAAGTGGTTGTAAGCAGGTGTGCGTGGAGCTAACCGCCAGTGCGCATGCGTGAGCTCCGCGCAAACCAGCGCTAACCCAGTTACAACTGCTTAAAAGTGCCTTAGGCACTTTGATTGACAGGTCTTGTACTCAGTTCAAATGAAAAATAAAATCCCACTGTGAGTCCCGAACCCAGGACCTTGGCAACTATAGTCTGCATGACTTACCACTAAGCCATGACTCTTATATAGAAACATTGTGCTAAAGTAAATATATCATTTAACAGTAGGAATGAATGTAAAGGGAATATAGATGTGTAGTACACAAAGCATGACATTTAGAATCACAAACAAAACTGGTGGATTTCCATAATAGTAGTGTGTGAACAGAAACAGCCATGCTAGTTGGAAGCTAGTAGGTAATAATGTCACCATAGCACCTTGCAAGACACACACATACTCACAGCAGGATAAGCACTGCCCATACCCCACAACCTCTTACAGGAACACATCCGGACCAAGTAATAAAATATGTGGAGCAAAGGCCCAAAACCAGGGACACATTACAAATAAAGTTACAACAAACGCAGACAGTTCAGAAAGTAACAGGGTCTACACCTTGTGGGATGTTTGGAAGGGTATGCAGTCTGGAACTTGAATGTTTGTCACCATATTCTGACTTGAGCCCAGACTGACTTGCCAGATAAAGGTGTGCATGAGATATTGACCAAATTATGAGGCAGAAATGTGGACAGCCTGCAAATATCTGTACACATGACGGGTCCAACACCACCATATTTGAATAGTTAAGAACCTAGACATAGCAACAGTGAATGTCTTACAGGGATGCCCCACAGACCCCATGTGAAATGTACAAACAGTAGGCAGAAAGGTGTAACACATGCAATGGTAACTATGGAGTCCAGAAAGTATTCACCACTCGCATGGCAGAAAAAGTGTAGTAATACATATGCTCATGCTAACCCACAGTCACAACTGCAGCATACCAGACATTTTAATGGGTGTACCCCACTGATATGTACCATTCCATGAGGCACATAACTGATAAACCTGAAGGTCTCTGGGGCCTGCTTAGCAGCATACTCAAATACCCTAATAGATGTCAAGGCCCACACCATGGCCAGACCACACTGCATGCTGTAACACCCTAGCAGATATAGCAAGCATTCCAAGGTGTGAATGTACATGGAAAATAGGAAAGCTACAGCAGCACACTACAGTCAAGACACCTAGCAGGCATACAAGTAGTGACTGTAAAGGGCAACTATTGAAGACTTAGCAACAGAGTGCAAGCAAATGTGAAAGGAAAGCACACACACACACACACACACATTAACAATAGTAGTAGTTGTAGTTGTCAGTGTACATACACAGTTAGTACAGGAAACTGGAGAAATGAATGGAGGAATGTTAATCTACAACACACCTGGAAATATGAGAGAGATACCAACCTTTACACTCACAGAACATTGTCCACAGCATAACAGCATGGTCCCTGCCCTTAACATCTGAAAGGGCTACGCCTATCTCACACACCTTTTTATAGCACTGTTCTGAAATCACAGTGAGAACTGCAATCAGTACACAACTGGCTGCATGCAATTAGCAAATGCTGGCTAACAATTGGTGCAGAGGCCATCACATGGGCATATGCAGATACCTACAAAAGTATGCTGTACTCCATGTCCACGCATGCAATACTTTCATTGCACCCTGAGAAGGACGTGAGAGACAGACAGAGAGAGAGAGAGAGAGACAGAGAAAACTGCAATTAAGCAGACAGAAACGAATTGTTCAGCAACAGCTACCTGAAAGCTGACAACTGGGAAGTGGAGCAGCAGGACAGAGAACCAGACAGCAGCAGAAGCAGCTGTGACAAACACAGGTAATGTAAAGTAATACTATAAAGGTCTACATACTGTGAACCCTCCATATGTGTCATTGGTCTGTATCCATATGTATATGAAGATGTGTAAAGGGCAGGAGACATACAGCAACTATCAGTGAAGGCTGTACATACATTTGTATGTGAGAGCATGTATGTGCACATATCAATGTTGTTTGATTGTAGGTTGTAGTGCCATGTACAAATTAGGTTACACAGCTATGTATGTTTAGCAGTATGTTAGTGTGTGTATACAGTATGGTAGACAAATATGTTGATATACCTGTCTAACATATGGATATGTATGTATGTCAACATATGTATGTGTATATATATATATATATATATATGTATATATATATATATATATATATATATATATATATATATATATATATATATATATATGATATGCATATATGTATACATACATAGAGAGAGAGATGTAGGAATACATAGACAGATGTCGATAGAATATTGTACCAACATATCTATGTAATGCACACATGCAGATATAGATATATGTAGATACATATACATAGACAGACTGATCTGACTACCTACAGGTATGATTGTATATGATGACCTGCAACACAGCCTGTCCCACCCCCTCTGTCACTCACACCCCTCTGTGCCCCCCTCCACATCTATGGCAATATATGTACATCAATATATATGTGTATATGTATACGGACATATATATATATATATATATATATATATATATATATATATATATATATATATATATAGATATATCTATATACATATAGATATATCTATATACATATATATATATATATATATATATAGAGAGAGAGAGAGATGTATATAAAGTCTGAGTGAGGCACATGTGTACAGATGTATTGCAACAGGTGCCTGGTGACAAAGGCATGGAGTGAACACCAGTGTCAAATCCGGAGTATCATACCACATTCCAGATCACCCACACCAGTAACCACCAGATATGTGATTGGCCGCCCACCACTGCATGTGTCAGGGGTGAGCAGGGTCAGAAATGTGTAGAATAGTGGCCCCAATGATAGTCACAGTGGCACACTATCCCTGGAATACCTGCACATGGTATGTGTCCGCAGACATGGTGAGTCAGGTATGGACATGTAGGTCGGTGTACCCCCACACCACATAATGGATGCCATGGTATGGACCTCACATTACAGCAACAGATATGGAGAAGGACACAGTGACATGTACAACACTGTGACAACGCACTCAAACACATTACCAATGCACAGTGACTGACAACACCACAGAGTACACATATGCTACCCACATAGAGGTTACCACTCCCAGATTTACATATGGAGGTCACACCCATGACAGATGTCCAACAACCATAGTAACACCTCCCACCATCCACAACCTACATGTCTGCTGTGTGTCGTCCGTGCCACTGCAATAGTGTGCACATGTGGAGGTAAGAGTTCCTACTCACAGATAAGACACACCCTGCAATAAACCACACAGTGTTAAGAAGCGAGACTCCCCATGAGTACATGTCACACATACCCCTGCTGAATGTTAGTCAGATAGGTAATATGCCATATGAGTCACCCTGTGTAACTGTGTGACAGCAGCAGTTACCATCACACCACATGTGTCACAATGGTCAGGGTAGCAGAACAGTATGCTGCTGTAGACACAGGGGCAATAGCATATTGTATAGTATTGTATTGTAATGTAATGTATTGTGTTGTATTGTATTGGTATGGTGAGGTGCCTCCTTCATGGAGTGGAACCACTGCTGCTGTGCACCAGTGTACAGGTACATATCCTGTAGTCAGGCTAGTGTTACATAGCACTCCTATATGTGTGTTTAGCTCCTGTCAGAGGTTATGTAGCATGCAACTGGGGATACCATCAGGTCCCATCCATGTTGTGTATTCTGCTGTCCTGTTGGTGTCTCTCACCTGGACATCTGTGATGACAGGGAGGTTACAGTCAGCTGGGATAACTATGCCTTATTACAGGGGAGAGGGCGGGGTGACACCTGCACTGAACCTGTCCGCCACAATGTTGTCGATATCTGTGGTGTCAGTGAAATATGTGTTGTGTACTACCTATGGGCATAGAGGATGGCTCCTGACCAGGTTGCTAACATAACTGAGGAAGGCCTCCTGGTCATCTGTAGTGTCACTCTTGAATTCCCTCTCAACGTTGCCCATGTAGTCAGTATGATGGGAAATAGATCCTTACCAGTGCTGCTCAGACATGCCCTCCCTTCAGTGAATGATGCTCTGTCTTGCAGTAGCTTCCATCTTCTGTAATACAATCTGTCTATGGCTGGGGTCCACCAGACAGGATGCTGTCCCTTTGTGGAGAGTGTCTTGGTCAGATATGGGATTGCATGATCCATGCATTCTTGGAGATGTCTGTAGAAAGCAATTGTGTAGGGGTCACCATTGTGGGTTGTATCTGCCACTGGCCCAGTGGGCTGTAAGGATACCATATCACTGTTACAAAGTGTAAAGTTTGTATCTGTAATGTTATGCACTATAGTCATCTGTGCTGGTGGTGGAGGTGGGATATGTATATCCAGGGCAATCAGTGTGTGGTCAGCCCACAGTAGTTGCCGATGTAGGCCATACAGTACCTAGATACAAACCCCAGAGTGAGGAGGTGCTTCTGACCTGAATCGGTGTTCTGACTGCTGGTGTTTGGTAGTATGTCGTATGGCGTCTGCCAGGTACTGTTGCACAGTTGCTGGCCGAGCACTGATACCTGGCCATCTACATGTGTATCCACCAATAGACAGACAGATGCTACATATGTGAGATATGTTGTATCATAACAGTCGAGTAGCATGTGTAGTATGTGTGCCAAAGTCTGCTGACATATATTGCTGATACCAGGTTATTTTCTTTCTCAGGTACATGGCCCACCGGAACCCCACCTACTCCACAGCTGAGGATGAGGAGATACACCAGAGCCTGGTGCGGGACTATGCAATACTCTTTTCCCGCACCAGCCAGAATCAGCAGGAGAGGGCTGCACTGTGGCAAGACCTTGTCCGTCGGGTAAATGATATAGGCATGCATAATAGGACATATGAGCAGGTACGACATCACTGCAGTGATTTAATCAGACATGTCCGTCAGCGTGCGTCAGATATCCACAGGCAACAGGTCGCCACAGGTGGTGGGGTGGCTACACATCCCCACTCACCAGACTGGAGGGACTACTCCTGAGTGTAGTGGCTCCAGTCCACCAGCAACAACAACAGCAGCAGACATGCATCATGATGGAGGCTGGAGCCACACAGCAGCAAGACGGTGAACGAGCAGGTAATATGTCATATGTATAGTTGACTGTTGTGTACACTGGTAGTTAATGCATGTGTGAGGTGTGTCCTTGGTTTGTAGCTGTCACCATAGTATTTAATGTGCAAGTGTGATATCCTCAATATTAGCTGCCGACCTGTGAAAGGCGACTGTTGTACTCCTGACCTGTATCATACTCAGTAACAATGGCACAGTTGTGCCCACTGACATTAGTTTCTTCATGTCTGCAGGACCCTCTGGTATAACTGCAATGCAGCCTATCCATGCTGGTGAGTGTGTATTAACAATTCCTGTAATAGTGTTGATAGTAATAGTACTATTTGGCTCACTTAGTAGTGCTCTTTGTATGCATGTAGGTGTGTCTGTGTCTGTGTGTTGATATCACGCATACTGAGTACTGTACAATTGTGTGAAACTGTGTGCATGTGTGCATGTGTGCATGTGTGCATGTGTGCATGTGTGCATGTGTGCATGTGTGCATGTGCATGTGTGCATGTGTGCACCTGTGCATGTGTGCATGTGTGCACCTGTGCATGTGTGCACCTGTGCATGTGTGCACCTGTGCATGTGCATGTGTGCATGTGCATGTGTGCACCTGTGCATGTGCATGTGTGCATGTGTGCATGTGCATGTGCATGTGTGCATGTGTGCACCTGTGCACATGTGCATGTGTGCACCTGTGCATGTGTGCATGTGTGCACCTGTGCATGTGTGCATGTGTGCACCTGTGCATGTGTGCATGTGTGCATGTGTGCATGTGTGCATCGCTGGTAATGTGTAGACATTGTAAACTGTGTTTCCTGTTTCCTTCCCACAGGTTCTGTTGCTGCTCTGGTGTCATGTAGCAGGGAACCTGAGTCAGGTGCCGTGGGTACTGATAATGATGACATTGGTGTAATGGCACAGGAAGGTATGCCAGGGTCCGCCATTGGTCAGCCAATTGACAGTACACAGCTGTCGACCCCATCAATGCGCACAGTTATCCTGCCAATACACCCCTTGTCACCACTGTCCCTAGGTGATGGACAGCATACAGTGGGCATTGACCAGGGTAATGTGGTATCTGTGGCACATGCTTCCCCACACAGCAGCCATGGGCATGGCCCAGAGATGGTACCACACAGACAGATGTCCAGGGGTTCTCGTGGGAGCATCCATGGGCATACTGCCCCTGTCAGACGTGCCCACAGAGGTCTTACAACCTCGGCTATGTTTCGGACTGTCATGCAGGCACAGTCACGTATGGAACGGTACACCAGACAGGGTCTGAGGGAGCTGGCAGCATGTCGCACAGCCATGACTGACAGTATGCGTGACATTGCGGCTGCCATCCGTGATTTCACCGATGTCGTAGACAGACGTTGTGGGGACATATTAGACCGGTTCCACAACTACATGTCCATGAGCCAGGGTGATGGTGGGCGGTTGAGGCGTCGACGTGGCCGTATGCCAGCAACAGCAGCAGCTGGCAGTCGGCGCGGACGACAACAGGGCCGCGGCCGCCCCCGTAGTGCCAGCAGCAGCCCCAGCAATGCTGGGTCTGTGCTGTCATCAGACCGCCCCAGGAGACCACGTGCACGTGGCTCTGGCCAGGCCCGACAGGGATCTGTGTCCAGTCAACGAACACCTGCTTCTGATGACAGTACCCAGTCTGGGTTGGTACCAGATACGGTCCGTAGCACCCCTGCAAGGCACAGGTACCGTGTCCGTGGCCAGAGACACTGATCTGTATGACCTGGCAGGTACAGTCTGTGGCTGTCCACAAACACCAGTATATGGCAGCCATGAGGTGGAACTGTGTGCATCCATACACACATGCAAATTGACAACACCTAGGGCTACCGCATACACACACTGCATCAACATTGCCCCACCTTCTACTGCTGTCCCTCACCAACACACATACACATACATGTCAATTGGTGGTATGGGTGGCTGACTCAGGCATACCAAGTTCACACCCTGTGCATATGATGAAACTGTGCCACCTCCTGCAATCTGTAACAACTGTGCAGGTACAGGTTAACATGTTGCTGATGCACAGGGTGACCACATAGATGTGTAGTAATAGTATCATGTTGTTAACAGTACTGTGTGCTGAATTAATTGTGGGTATATCACAGCATGCCTGATGCAGTAGTTGTGTGATTGTCATGTCCTGTTGTCTACACCCATGGTAAGTACCATAGTGTATCATCTGCACATGTTGGCATACTGGTGGTAATGATGTCAACAGAAGGCTACATACATAGGTAGCACAGGGGATAGGGTAATGAATGTAGTAATACACAATGATGGACATGTAAATTGCAAGTGGCATGTTGCCCACACTAGACTCTGCAATGCAGATGTTTGAGGATGTTGATATGTGTGCAGAACTACACAACTGGTACAGGACACACAGGAGCACCCTAGCACTGCATGCACACATCTCATACCATGCTAGACAGCCCCAACACACATAACTAACTGTCACAGGAGGGAGAGTCCCCATATATGTCAGGGATACTGTGGTGGCAGGCCAGGGAGCATACATCCTACTAAGTATGGAACCACTGAGAGAAGGCTCAGTGTCTGTTATTTGACATGTGTATTACTGCAGGTATGGGCACATGGGTTTCTATCCAGTTATTGTACATCCTGACAGTACATGCATGTTCCGTACACTTGTGTGCACTGAGACTGGACCCTAGCCATCTGACCTGTGTATTTCCATGTACATGTGCATAGTGCCTGCATATTTGCAGTGTTACCTTATGGAACTGGTACAGCTTGTTTGTTGTACAATGGACTACATGGAGCCCTGTTTACTGTATCTTTGTTTGCATGCATGTTTGCTTGCAATTACCCTGGAATACCGATCACACCTGCAATGCATAGTTATAGAGCTTCTGTGGACTCCTAGTGCCATCTGCATAGCCTACTATATGTATGTCCATGTCCCACTTGACAGGTTGCCACTGTTTGACCTGTTCACATGTACATTGCCTGTGACACAGTGCATATGACCTGCCTGGCATGTGTCCACGTGAGCAGTCATATATGCTACTGCTAACTAATCACAGGCACTACACCTTCACACATTCATCTTCTGTTGAACTACCTGCTTTGCTAGGGACAGCCTGCACCTGTCACCCCTGGCCTATCAGATATTGGCAAAGGCTCTTGCTACCCCATAGTGCCTATGTTAGGCAGGGCTCAAATGACAAACCCACCTTCATAGGTATCACAAGGGATAAGACACTAAGAGCAATGCTACCCAACGCCAGATGTCTAAACCTCCAGATGCATGCACCCAAAACACTCCTTGGCATGGAAAACATCGATATCTGTGCAGTAACAGATGCCTGGTTCAGGGCTACTGAGAGCACACCAGCACTACCGGGTGTAACCCGGTTGATTTCTTTGATACAGTCACCAAGGCCATTGCCGAGGGAAGGTGGTTCACACAGCCTACCTGGACCTTGCAAACGCCTTCAACAATACCCCACTTGGGCATTCTAGGAAGCTCACCAGCTTAAATATAAGCCCCTATGTCACTAGATGGATTGCACAGTGGCTCAAGAACAGAACCCACATGGTTAGCATTGCTGGAGCCATGCCAGACCCCATAACAGTTACAGGTTGTGTCCCAGAAGGCTCAGTCCTGGGACCCTCTTGTTTGGTATATATTTATTGGAGGTACAGGCCAACACGGATGAACTGTGGCTGTCCAAATATGCAGATGACTGCAAACTGGACACCATAATCGACTCCCCAGCTGACACAAGCATCTTCCAAAGGGGCATCATAGCAACAGACAACTTGTGCCAGAGCCATGGCCGTCTGCTGAACAGTGTGTAGAAGGGGAATGTGCATCCTGTAGTCTGTTCACCTAGTTGCCAAAAGGGACATTGTCCTCACACACACTAACCCCCCTCAGCCAAAACACACACTTGCCAATTGCAGGATTCAAACCCCTATCTGACTGTTATGACACGTGAGACAGACGCATTAGCAGAGCACGCTATTTGCATTACTGGGGGTTTTCTCTTCCCCTGCTATACTTATAGAGTGCTGACATCATCAGTGTTTAGAAAAGGGAATGGGCATCCTGTAGTCTGTTCACCTAGTTGCCAAAAGGGACATTTCCCTCACACACTAACCCCCCTCAGACAAACACACACACTTGCCATTCACAGGATTCAAACCCCTACCTAACTATGTTATGACACTTGAGACGGACGCATTAGCAGAGCGCTATTCGCATTACTGGGAGGTTTCTTTTCTCCTGCTGTACTTATAGGGTGCTGACATCATCGGTGTTTAGAAAAGGGAATGGGCATCCTGTAGTCTGTTCACCTAGTTGCCAAAAGGACATTTCCCTCACACACTAACCCCCCTCAGACAAACACACACACTTGCCATTCACAGGATTCAAACCCCTACCTAACTATGTTATGACACTTGAGACGGACGCATTAGCAGAGCGTGCTATTCGCATTACTGGGAGGTTTCTTTTCTCCTGCTGTACTTATAGGGTGCTGACATCATCGGTGTTTAGAAAGGGAATGGGCATCCTGTAGTCTGTTCACCTAGTTGCCAAAAGGGACATTTCCCTCACACACACTAACCCCCTCAGACAAACACACACACTTGCCATTCACAGGATTCAAACCCCTACCTAACTATGTTATGACACTTGAGACGGACGCATTAGCAGAGCACGCTATTCGCATTACTGGGAGGTTTCTTTTCTCCTGCTATACTTATAGGGTGCTGACATCATCGGTGTTTAGAAAGGGAATGTGCATCCTGTAGTGTCTTATCCTATTTGCCAAAAGGGACATTTCCCTCACACACTAACCCCTCTCAGACAAACACACACACTTGCCATTCACAGGATTCAAACCCCTACCTAACTATGTTATGACACTTGAGACGGACGCATTAGCAGAGCGCTATTCGCATTACTGGGAGGTTTCTTTTCTCCTGCTATACTTATAGGGTGCTGACATCATCGGTGTTTAGAAAGGGAATGTGCATCCTGTAGTGTCTTATCCTATTTGCCAAAGGGACATTTCCCTCACACACTAACCCCCCTCAGACAAACACACACACTTGCCATTCACAGGATTCAAACCCCTACCTAACTATGTTATGACACTTGAGACGGACGCATTAGCAGAGCGCGCTATTCGCATTACTGGGAGGTTTCTTTTCTCCTGCTATACTTATAGGGTGCTGACATCATCGGTGTTTAGAAAGGGAATGTGCATCCTGTAGTGTCTTATCCTATTTGCCAAAAGGGACATTTCCCTCACACACACTAACCCCTCTCAGACAAACACACACACTTGCCATTCACAGGATTCAAACCCCTACCTAACTATGTTATGACACTTGAGACGGACACATTAGCAGAGCACGCTATTCACATTACTGGGAGGTTTCTTTTCTCCTGCTGTACTTATAGGGTGCTGACATCATCGGTGTTTAGAAAGGGAATGTGCATCCTGTAGTGTCTTTTCCTATTTGCCAAAAGGGACATTTCCCTCACACAGACTTACACACACACCAACCCCACTCACACACACACACTGAGCACTTGCAGGATTTGAAACCCCTACCTAACTATGTTATGACACTTGAGACGGACGCATTAGCAGAGCGCGCTATTCGGATTACTGGGAAGTTTCTTTTCTCCTGCTGTACTTATAGGGTGCTGACATCATCTGTGTTTAGAAAGGGGAATGTGCATCCTGTGGGGAGGCAGACACCAAGCACACTATGGCTAAGCTGTCATTCCCTAGGGCAAACAGCCTAGTGTTGACCTCTACACCATTATGTTTAATTGTCAAATGCACATTATTTGTTGCTGATAGACTGTTTGCATATCTTTATTGCCATAGCATTCCCTGTTGGTATGAACAACTTCTGCATCTGTGGAAAATGTTTGCATATGGGAGGGATCCACTATATCACGTATGTCTCTGTAGTCATTTAACTGTGTGCACTGGGCAGACTGCTGTAATGTGGTTGGTTCCTGGCATAACACATAACAATACCAGATATGTGTGTCCAACTGCTAAACCAAGATTTGGACTAAGTGTGTGAGCATGCCCAGTTCAGCCTTCCCATGGCATGTTGTCAAAGTGTGTGAGCATGCCCAGTGTGAGCATTCCATATGTTGGACTCTGCAGCCCACCACATTTGTGGATGTGTGTGAACTTCACAAACTATCACCCGTTTATGGTTGTGGGTTGTGTGTCATGTTGTGTAGTTACTGTACAACTGCTTTGTGTGTGAACACAACAGGATTATACTGTGCCTGCAGTGTTTGCATGGGATACTTTGCATACAGTTGTCAACATCCTTTCACACTGACCTAACACTGTAGTACTGTATAGTGTACTGGTAGTACTTTGACTGTGGTGGACAGTATCCTGGGCTTTACTGCTATCACTGCTTTACATTTCGATAGTGGGCACAACAGCCTGGTTGGGGCCAGTTGTGTACATCTGACCATGTTGCATTCTGTTCAGATATGAACTACTTACACCAGGCTTGTCCAACATTGTTAGTGTATTCCACAACATAGGTGTACAATTGCAAACACTAGCGATGTGCCCTAGTCCATGTCTAATGCAAGTTGGAGAGTGTGTTTGTCCTTCAACACACATTGTAAGAGGAGTTTGCCATGACATATGTCATGGTTAGTATACTGTGCCTCTGTCTACCTGTGACATGACAGTGATACCCAGGATAAACCTACCATCTCCCGTCCACCCATCAGGATTCCTATTGAGGAAGATTGATAAGTGACTCTATGGGTAGCCTGTGCTGAGGGTTCACTCATGGGTGGGAGTGGCTTCTGTGTTATGGATCACACAGTACAGCTTGTCCTATGTAAGTCAGTGCTGGGGTTCAGGTCTCTCATGTGCATAGCTCACTGCCATTCAGATTGTACTAGGTGCAGCATGTTTATTGATGCCAGCAACACAGGCAACACATGGCATCTGTGTAGGCTGTTTGATACTCCTGATGAGGTACTGTTGGGGACTTTACAGTTGATGGAGGTGTCTGCTGAGGTACATCCCACAGGGGCTATTGTAGTCGATTGTACCACTGATGCAGGATGACTGCAGAGCCACAATGACCTCCCCTTATGTAGATCTGACAGCCTTCATGATTAGGTGGGTATATGGTATGTTTCTGTAAACACTACAGCACATGTTTGTCCAATGCAGGATATCTATCACCCTGTGTCCCCAGGTCTCTCATTACATGTTAACTACATAATGGGTTAACACCTATGTGGTAATTGGTGGGCACTTACTGTATATCCACGGGGGTTGACTATACACGTTTCTGCACTTAGCTTGCTGACATAGCTATGGCACCAGTTGTCTGTTTCTATGTGGCCCTTTTGTGGGATGCATGTGTCAGCTGGTGGATCATATGTGGTGAGCAGTTTGTAGTCCTCTGCAAACATGTTAGGACACAGTCCTTCCATGTTTGCCTGTACCTATGGGACATATATACCAGACGAGGGAGATACCAGGACAAAGCCTTGTGGGATGCCAGTTATATCTGGTTTGTAGTCTGACATGGCTGAAGCATGTCTGACCATGTCTGTTCTGTCCTTGGTCTGGTTTGCAACCCTCTACTGACATGTGGGTTTATATTTACGCTGGTGAGCCTATCTATACTGAACATGTAGGGTATTGTATAGAAGCCTTTGCAAGGTCCAGATACACTGTGTGGAGCACATTGCCCTCATCAATGACCTTAATGACTGTTTCAATTGAGTCAAACATGGTTAGGGGCAGGATCTGCACTTCAGAAGGCCACACTGGGTTGGGTCCGGTGTCAGTAGGTCCCCAACATCCTTATGTCTGTGGTACATGCTGATCCTTTCCATAGCTGTGCAATCTGGGCTTCTCAGGATTCTGGGGTAGTACTGTTCAGTATCCATTCAGGCAACACCTTTGTTGAGAAGGACCACTGTTGTTGTACACTGCTCTTTGGGTACATATTCTGTGGTAAGGCTGACATTGAGCAGTAGTGTGGTTTGGCATTCCATTCATCTTAGAGTCCATGTTGCACTAAGCCCAGGACACCATCTCATACCATTGCTGCTGTGTGTTTTGCTTTGGAGATGTTGTCTGTTACCTCAGCATCTGCAATGTCAGGGGCCAGCAGTCTGCTGGGATAGATATTCTGCATTCGTGGGGGTGGGGGTTTGCACTGCACCTGTCAGGATGTATGTTGGCAATATGTGTGTGTGTTTGTGGTATTTGTGTGATTCAGGGCATATCTGTGAATTCCCAACATGGCTCCTACCATCAGTTGTGTAAGCCTTGGGATTATCCTTAGTGTCCTGTACAATTTGTATCTACATAGGTTCATAGGTTCATACTAGGCTATCCACCCTGGGCATTTGTTAGCCTAGCCAGAGTGTGTGTGGCTTTTGAGACCCCTTGCTATGTGGATATTATGGCCATTTATGATTTGCTTTGCTGTGCCTCTGTCTGGACATGACACAGTGAAGACCCCCACTGTAACTCTACAATCATCCATCCACTTGGCAAGATTCCTGTTGAACAGTGTCAGTGAGGGGCTCTGCCTAACATGGAGTGGGATTCTGGTCCAGGGTGTGGGGAGCCTCTGGATTATGTATCTGTCCCACTGGCACATCCTATTTCATTATTTGTTGAGGTTGACATCTCTCACTCTCGCAGCTCCAATGGATATGTGTTGTCTGGGGTGGAGCATGTCCATTACTCCTGTGTTGGGCATGGCCTCCTACAACAGGCATGCAATGCCTCTGTGTGGGCAGTCTGTGACTGGAGTCAGCTGGGGTGTCTACAGCCAGGCAGCATATGACATATATGTGAGACACTTTATCCTCTTGGTGAGGTACCTTTGAGGTCTTTCTAACTGCTGCAGGTGTCAGGTAAGGTAGATCCCATATGAGGCATTGTACTAGATTATGGGTGTGATTGGGGAAAAGTATAGGGGCACAGTGACCTCTGTTGCCGTAGATGTGACTCCTTTCCTGATACGGTGTCACATGTAGACAGTCTTCCTAGCCACATTGGCAATGTGGGTGTCACATAACAGGTTACTGTCCACTTGTGTCCCTAGGTCCCTGGTTACTCCTTCCATACATAATGGTTTACCACCTATGTGGTAATTCGTGGTACCTTGTTTGGTATTTGGTGGGACATTCATACTGTCCAGTGTCTTCAGGACGGTTGGGGGGGGTTATTGTGTGTGAGAGTGCGGTCTGTAGCATGCTACAGACTGCACAGCAGTCTTGCCTACAGTTAGTTGCACATGGGTGAACTCCACTGCCTTGTGCATTGTCAGTTACCTGGACGTATGGGTGTCTGTGCTGCCTATGGATACTCACCCTCCTTTTATGTTGTGTTCCAGGTTTTGGGGCCATGACACATGGTACGTGGTATAACCTGGTAGTGCTGGTGTGCTGTCAGGAGCCTTGCAGCAGGTTTCTGTCACTGCACAGACATCGATGTTCTCTATTCTGGGGATGGCCTCGGGAGCATGCATATTGGGGTGTACACATCTGGCATTGGTCAGCATTTCCCTTATGTTTCTTCCCACTTATGTTTTCTCGGGTGGTGGGTCAGTCTTTTCAGCCTTGCCTACAAAAGGCTGTATGGAGGTGGCAAAGGCCTTATCCAATATTCAGACGCCCAGGGGTAACAGGTGCAGGCCATCCCAAGGGCAGCTGCATGGCTTGTCAAGCATGACATCCCAAGCAGACAGACATTGGATCCCCTTGGAATGACACCAGTAAGTGTGCTACTTGCTATGACTGATCATTCCATGTTTGTACTGTGGCATTATTCTTGGTAAGGGTAGGTTGCTGCGAACGGTGAGTGTCATACCGGCCTGGACTACATAATCGGATAGCTCATCTGTGTCTCTTTACATGTAGTCTAGGGCAGTACATCTCAGGTCATTCACACCAGCATGGACTATGACTGCATCATATTTCTATTTGCTTTGGAGTGACCTACATATTTCTGTTATGTGGCATATTGTGGCAGCCTACAGGCAGCTTACTGTACCCTTTCCCTTGTTCAGTCTGGTGTGCGGGACAGCAGTGTGTCTGACTATGGAGTCACCTATTACAACTGTATCAGGCATGTTGTTTCTCCTTCTGGCCTGTGACTGTTTGGCACACCAGCTTTGTGTGCTATGTGTTGCATGTGCTATGTTTGGAGGCTGTTTCATTGGGTGTCTGCTTTAGAGGCCTCTGTTGGTGTGCTGTGTTTGTGATTTCTGCCTCCGGGAATGTATTTCTGTGTTTATGTGTTTGGTTTGCAGTTGTGATAGGTCTATGTGGGTATGTGTTTGTGGTGTGTGTGGTTACCTTCTCCTACTGACTTGTTTTGGGTGTACTGAGTTAGGGGAGCTCTGCCTCCGGTTTGGATGGATGGTTGCATCTCTCACATATATTTGTATTTCTTGGGTGGAGTTGGGGGTTGTCTGTGTACTTGGGGCAGGTGTAACATTGCCTCAGGATTCACAGATTCCACTTGTTGTGGCTGGCCTTAGTGGATTGCATGTGTGGACAGATTTTATTGCCATACTACTGATCAGTAATTACTTCATTGTTCATGTTTGCTCTATCATGTAGTAGCTTCCTCATTCTCTTGCATGTTTTGGTTATGGCTGGTGTCCACCATGCCAGATTTAGGCACTGTGTCTTGTTTTAATTTGGGACTGCATAATCCAAGCATTCCTGGCAGTGTTCATGGAATGGCTGTATTACAGGTTCTGAGGTGTGGCCCATATTTTGCACCTGCACGGACCTTTAATGGATTCCACATCAGTTTGGAGGTGTGCAAATATTGCTTAGCACATGTTTTCCACTGTGGTTTTCCGGCCAGGGACTGTGGTCAGGATTTGTATATCCAGTGTGATTACTATATGGTCTGGTTTTACCAGTGAGCAATACACTTCTCATCTTGACATCCCGTACCCATGTTGCTGATTATCACATCCAGTATGCTTACCCCTCTTGTGGGGGTGGTACGTTGTTCCTGGGCCTTTTGGTTTGTGGATTCGATGAACTTTTGTCCTACACTGTTGCAGCTGGTATAATGCTCCCAGTCTATATGTCTGGGTATTTGCAGTCGCCCAATATAATGTGGTTTGGAGGACTTGATATATTCATGTATTCCAGCATGGGCTGGATGCAGTTCCTGGTGTTGGGCCAGTAGTCTGTAGCAGGCTATAAACTGGGGGGCAGTTTTAGCCACTGTTACTTGAGCATGGCTAGTCCATGCTGCTTTTTGTGGTGGTACCAACATGGGGGTGTGGTTATCCTTGACAATTCTTGCTAGTCACCCTCCTTTTGTAGCTTGTTCCAAGTTTTGAGGATGTACAGCACAGTATGAGGTGTAACCTGGTAGTGTTAGGGTGCTGTTGTGAGCCTTGCCTCAGATTTCTGTTACAGCACAGTTATCAACATTCTCCATACTGGGTGAGCTTAGACTGCATGCATCTTGCTGTTTCAACTTATCCCTTATCTTATTCTTATCCCTTCTGGTACCTATGGAGATAGGTTTGTGTTTTGAGCCTTACCTATTCAGGGCACACTGTGCGTGACAACAGCCTTTGCCAGTATCCATACGGCCTGCACTGATAGGTGCACGCCAGTCCTAGCAGGTGGTGCATCATGTCATGCTCAGCATGTCATCCCAGACTGGCACACATTGGGTCCCCTTTGCCTAACTGCAATACTTCAGTCAATTGTTGCACTTCATCATCTCGTTGTCATGTTGTGGCATGCTGCTTGTTGAGGGTAGGATGTTAGTCGGGGTCCTCAGGTGTGCATATGGTACTTGGTGTTACATTACTTAACACATAGCATTCATGCCTCAGGTGGTGCTGCAGGGCTGCCTCTGTCGGATGCACATATTACACTTCCCTGTACATGTTTGTGAGCAGGTTGTGTCACGTTAGGCATCCCTGTTACTATATGAGTGAGTCAGAGAAGGGTATCATTCCCAAGGTTCCTACTGAGCCAATGTATGTGCTATGCGTTGCCTCTTTGCCAAGGCCAGGGCATACTGGGCACGCCTCCTTCTGCCTACTGGGGCAGGCTCAGGTTGTTCCTCCTCCGAGTCACGCTGTGCCTGTGGTGGCCTTGGCGATGGTGGGGGGCTGTTTGGCCCAGCCCTATGCTGGTCCTGCTGCAGCTGTTTTCGCAAGATCATATTATGTAGCATAGCACATACCATGACAATTTGGGTACATGTAGTTGGTGTGTACTGCAAGGCTCCACCAGATGTGTCCAGACACCGGAACCGTGACTTGAGCAGCCCAAACACATGCTCTATTACATTACGTGTTTGTGCGTGTGCCTCATTATGGCGTTCCTGTTCAGGTGTGTGTGCGTTTCTGATGGGTGTCATCAGCCACGGCTCCAGTGCATACCCAGCATCCCCCACTAGGTGTCCATGCGGGATGTCCCCATTGGCAAATGTCTGGTACAGCTGCGTCAAATGCCAGATGTGGGAATCGTGGTAGCTCCCAGGACAGCCAGCACACACATTCATTATTATGCCCTGGGCATCACACACGACCTGGCAGTTGATGGAGGGAAAGCCCTTGCGGTTGATGTATGCCCTACCCGCTCACCGGCTGGTGCTTTGATGCATATGTGCGTGCAGTCTATTGCACCCACTACCTCAGGGTATTCCGCTATTTGCTGGAAGAGACGCATGTTGCTGGCCAATACCTCAGGGGCATTGGGGAAGTATACATGATCACCGACATGTGCTGACATGGCATCCAGGAACTGGTGCAGTACCCTGGAAGCTGATGCCTGTGATATCCCCATCATATCGCCAGTTGGTCTCTGGAAGGTACCTGTTGCTAGTATTCTTAGGCCAACACATACCTTGGTTTCCACTGGGATGGGTTCCCCTCTGTTGGTTCTGTGTGTGAGGCGTGGCCTGCACAGCTCCACTATTTGCTGCAGGAGGTCTCTGTCCACTCTATAGCGCTCTACTATCTCCAGCTCATGTAACCCGTGGTAGGTGACCCTGGGCCTGTACACTCTTCTCCGCCTCCTCACTGCGGGTTGTCTGGCACCATCTGCATTGTCACCACCCTCAGCAAGTCGCCTATGTCTCATTATGACAGCTATGGCAGCCCCTAACATTTCTGCTCTGAGTTCAGCTTTTTCAGTTTTCACTTCTGATAACTTAACTCCTGTCTTGCAGTGTCTCTTGAGAGAAACAT